>NW_027511352.1:300000-573083 GCF_048772815.1 Callospermophilus lateralis
AGTAGGCCTCAAATTGAAGAACAGAGCTGTATTAATGGCAGGCATATTTGATCACTCCTGGTTCACAGGAAGGGTGTCCAGGCCACTCTGATTTTGGCAAATGAGGGAAAAGGGAGATTATTTGGGACACTGTCTTGTGCTGCGCCTCTCATGGAATCCTCCTGCCAGAAGTTATGATGAGTGTCTATTTGGAAGAAGATGAGTGCCATTTGGGAGTGTTTTGGTTTTAATTGTGGGCATTTGTGTGGCGGTTGGTAGAGATAATTGGGTCCACCTTGTCTTGAATTTTGGTGTGATTCCCCTTAGAGACTGTGTTTTGGAACTGACCTCTGAGAAGGTACAAGGTCCTGTGTCATTGTATATCCATAATTCTAGGACATCTCTACGGAATGTAGTTCAAAGCTAAGTATACCAATCAAGGACCAAATGAACTTCTGGGCTTCAAATCTTACCTAGATTTCTGTTTTCATACTTATATTGAAAGGTTAATAAAATAGGTACTTGTCACTTCCTGTTTTTCTGTATGCTTAATAAAACACTGTTGAAATCTTGAGAACTGTTTGCTCTTCTTGTTCCCAGAATGTGCTGCCCCCAACTGCCAAACTGCAGAATGTACTCCATCAACCATTTGCATGCAAACCGCCCACTCGCCCTTAACCATCAATAAACTTCCCTCCCTGCCCTCTCCAAGGAAAATATATAAGCACTTCTTAAGCTGTTCTCAGGGCTCTCTGCTCTATTCAACTGATCTCTGAGCCCTTGCATGCCGGACTTCCAATAAACCCTTTGAGGTTGCATTAGACAGTCTCTTGGTGGTCTCTTCCACCGACGCTCACCCGACCTTTACTTCTGGTGGCCCCAGCGAGATCCGGCAGCTGCAGATGAAAGACCCCCAATGGGCTCCTCTGGGGGTAAATAAGGCCCCTCTTTCTGGTTTCAGGATTCAGGTTAGGGTTTGACAAAATGGCTATTGGTAAAGAGCGTGAGCTCTCTCCCACGGTGGCTGACATACATGTCACAGAGCCACAGGCCATGTTCCTGTGGGATGGACTCAGGAAATCGAGGAACCATAGTCTCCTCGACTCAGTGATATTTTCTTTCAGATTTGGAATTGGCAGCCCATCAGGATTTGCCCGCTACTCAGTCCTGGTCTCAGTATTGGACGTCCATTGTCTGTCTTTATTGTCTTGTCTTGTCTGTGTCGTGTGTCTTTGTTTTCACTGTCTGTGTATATTTCATTATGGGACAGAGCACTTCAATGCCTCTGTCCCTGACCCTTAATCACTGGACCAAAGTCTGCTTAAGGGCTCAGATTCTTTCTTTTTCATTAAAACACCAGACCTGGCAGATTCTGTGTCTCAGAATAACCCACCTTTGTAGTTGGATGGCCCCTAGAAAGATGTTTCTACTTCGCACTAGTTTGAAAAGTCTGAGATATTGTCTTTCAGCCGGGGCCACATAGCCATCCAGATCAATAGCCATATATCTTAACTTGTCAGGACCTCCTCAAATCTCCTCCTCCATGGGTGAAGCCTTTCCTTGTCCCTGCACCCACTCCTACTCCTTCCCCTACGATTCTATCTCTCAAACTCTCTGCTCCTCAACCTCCACCCTCTGTTCTCCCTGAGTCTCAAGACTCTACTCGTCCTTATCCTCTGCCCTTGTCCCCCAACCCCCAAAACCCTGTAAGTAATTCCCCTGCTGCTTACTCAGCCTCTCCACCATTCGAGGAAGCCAGGATGGCGCAGCACCCTCCAGATGACTGTCCAATGGCACACACAGCCCCTCCTTCCCTAGAGGAAGCTGGCCCGGCTAAAAAAACTCAGAGAACTCGCCAACGTTTTCACACCTGCCTACTTGGGATGACTGATAACAACTCCTAGGGACTCTCTTCACGACAGAGGAATGAGAGGAAAAACCTCCTGGAAGCTAGAAAAAAATATCCTCAGACATGATGGGCGACCAACACAACTTCCCAACATAATCAAAGCCGGCTTCCCCTTAAACCAACCCAACTGAGACCCCAACACCTTTGAAGATAGGGAGCATATGTCCAATTATTGCCAGGCTCAAATAGCGGGTATCCAAGGGGCCGCTAGGTGACCAACTAATTTGGCCATGGTAAGAGAAATAATTAAAAGGCCTGATGAATCTACCTCTATGTTTCTAGAGAGAATTATGGAGGCATATAAGAGATATACTCCTTTCGATCCTCAGGCAGCAGATCAAAAGGCATCTGTCATGATGGCCTTAATTGGGGAAGCTGCCATGGATATTAAAAAAAAAAAAAGTTAAAAGAGAGATTTAGTCAGAGAAGCCAAAAAAAAATACTATAAAAGAGAAACAGGGAAAAAGAAACGGAACAAAGGGATGATGAGAGAAGCAAAAGAAAGACTAAGGCATTGACTTAGATCCTGGTTACAACAAGAAAGAGGCCAGAAATTAAGACATAAGGTGACAGGAAGGGATACCTGGGCCCGTGCCAGAGGACACCCCTGGCCTCAGATCAATGTGCCTACCATAAAAAAAAGGACACTGGGCCAAAGAGTGCCCTATAAAGAGACAGACACGCCAGCCAGCCATTCTGACTCTGGAGGATGACTAAGAAAGTTGGGGCTCAGATTCCTTCCCCTAGCTCAGGGTAACTTTTTAAGAGTAGGGGACCCCAGTAAACTTTGAAATGAATACAGGAGCAGTATACTCAGCCCTTAGGGCCCCATTGGGCCGTCTATCAAATAAAAGGTCTGTAGTTCAAAGGGCTAATGGCAGTAAATATCGGGCTTAGACTACTAAGAGGACCATGGACCTGGGGAAAGGAAAAATCCATCACTCCTTCCTAGTAATCCCAGAATGCCCACACCCATTGATGGGCAGAGATCTGCTCACCAAGCTCTGGGCCAAAATAACTTTTAACCCTGAAAGCCCCCAAAAGAAATTTCTAAATCCTTCAGTAAAAACTCCTATAGTCACGGCTGTAACTATATTAGTAGAAGATAAACATCCACTCTTCACACCCCCCAAGACTGATCAAACAGGCAAGCTACCCCAGAAATGGATAACAGATTACCCAGATGCCTGGGCAAAAACTGCTGTGTTAGGCCTGGCCGTGAAACAACCTCCAATAACAGTGGAGTTAAAAACCTCAGCCTCCCCAATCAATGTCAAATAATATCTTCTAAGCATAAAAAGCTAAAGATGGGATAAGGCCCTATATTCAGAAATATCTGGCCTTAGGGGTCCTAAGGCCCTGTCAATTGGCCTGGAACACTCCCCTGTTATTAGAAGAAAAAGCCAGGAACCGGGGACTATCAACCTGTTAAAGACCAAAGAGAGATCAACAACAGAGTGCAGGACATTCACCCCACGGTACCTAATCTGTTCAAACTGCTTAGCACTCTGAACCCTGAGCAGAAATGGTATACTGTTCTGGACTTAAAACAAGCTTTCTTTTGCTTGCCTCTGCATAAAGATAGTCAGTTGCTGTTTGCTTTTGGGTGGGTAGACCCAGAAACTGGAAAGTATAGTCAACTAACTTGGACTAGACTCCCAGAGGGGTTCAAAAACTCCCCCACTCTCTTTGATGAAGCCCTCCACAGAGATCTCAACAATTTCAGAACTACACACCCCGAAGTCACCCAGCTTCAATACGTGGATCACCTGCTACTGGCATCCAACACCAAGGAAAACTGAACTGGGACCCAAGCACTATTATCGGAGCTTGCTCAACTCGGGTATAGAGCTTCTGCCAAAATTGCCCAATTTGCCAGCAAGAAGTAACCTTCCATGACTATTTCCTCAGGGGCGGTAAACGATGGCTCACTGAGCCCAGAAAACAAACCGTTGAGCAGATACCAACCCCATCTTACAGCAGACAACTAAGAGAGTTTCTTGGGATTGCTGGGTTTTGCAGGTTATGGATAAATGGGTTCGCGTCCTTAGCTGCTCCTTTATACCCGCTGTTAAAGGGAGATGCCCAATTCCAATGGACCCCTGAGTAACAGGAAGTTTTAGATAACATCTAAGGACACTGACACTGAACGCCTCAACTTTACTGAGCTCAGCCTGCAATTACAGAAAGCCCTACACTAAGTTAAAAATGTACGTCAACTCACTCACCTTGGTTCAAAGAAACTGCAGGCACTCCTGTAGGATTAAGAACAGAGTTTTCCACTAACCAACACACAGCGAAAGAAAAAAACTGAACCGGTAACAAAAGCCTGTTGGGTCAGTCAATTGTTTAATGCTTACCCTTCCAAGTTTCTTAGAGGAAAGCACCTATGAGGAACCAGACCAGGACAATTCTGGGAAGTGGACATTACTGAAATTAAGCCAGCAAGGTATGGACTTAAATATCTCCTAGTCTTTGTAGATACATTTTCAGGATGGATTGAAGCCTTACACACACACACACACACATACACACACACACACACAGGAAAAAAAAAACAAAAAACAACGGCCCAAATGGTTCTCAAGAAGATCCTGGAAGATATTTTTCCAAGATATGGTCTGTTTAAGGTAATAGGGTCTGATAATGGACTTGTGTTTATGGCCCAGGTAAGTCACGTGTGGATTAATTGTAAGTTACATTATGCTTATATACCCCAGAGCTCAGGAGAGGTAGAAAAAATAAATAGAACCATTAAAGAGACCTTAACAAAATTAAGCTTAGAGACTGGCATAAAAGATTGGACTATGCTCCTGCCTTATGCACTGTTTCATGAGAGAAATACTCCCTCAGTTTCTTTGTGTAACCTCACCCCCTATGAAATTCTCTATGATGCCCATCATCCAGTAAGGGACCTAATCCCCAACTCTAAGGCCTAACAATCCCTTCCACACCCCTTGCTTGACAGACTTAAAGCCATTGAAAGAACTCAGTGATAACTGTGGAAACAGCTGGCCACTGCCTACCAACCTGGGGACGAGGGGATTCTACATCAATATCAAGTAAGAGACTTCGTCTACATAAGACAACATCAGGTGTCATTCCTAGAACCCCGCTGGAAAGGAACATACCAGGTGCTACTTATAACACCTACAGCGGTAAAAGTAGACAGAATCACTTTTTGGATCCATGCCTCTCATCTAAAGCCTTCGCTGTGTCCAGACTCTGGTTGGAAACTGGAAAAGACTGGTAACCATTTCAAATTTCATATTCGCTATGTGGACAAGACTGTAGACTCTCAACTTGGCCACCAGTACTCCTAACCCTCATCAGCCTGTTCAGCAGTGAAGGCTGATCTGAAATCCTACTAGACAAGAAGTATGGCATATCTCGCATACAGCCCCCTTAGGGACCTGGTGGCTATCTCTCCAACCAGACATTTTTCAGCTTGGTATACGTCTTTCCTATTGAGATAACCCTGATAAAGAGGATCCCACTAAAGTTTCATTAAATCCCTTACGTTCCATAGATAATTGAAACAAACATTATGGATGCACAGAAACGCGAGCCAGATTCAGGTTGGCTAGCCTAGATTACGATGTATGCCCGGCGGACTATCAAAGCCACTAACAGCCATGGCTGTGTGGGGGAAAAGCCAACTTCTTGTGTAACTCATGGGGATGTGAGCATACCGGGGCTGCCTGGTGGAACCCAAACTCCTCATCACATTCAGTACACAGCATTGGCCATATTACCAATTAGACAACCAAAAGCTATGGCCCCCAGAGGGTTCTCTAGATCCTCAAATTCTGCGTGACATTTTTAACTTCGGCAAGTGCTCAAAAGGGGAAAATTTCCCTATGCGGAATCCTTTTCCCTCCTTCACTCACATCCTGTACTATGCTTCTCCAATAGTTCCTCACCCTCAGTCTTCTGCTCTAGAGTCTCTGCTGTCACTCCCACCTCAGCAACGTGATTTCTCACCTCCAATTACTAGATCAAAAACCCAAACCTCTGCCAGTTCTCAGACCATTGCCCCCTTGCTGAGGTAGCAGGTACCGAGGTACCCCTCCACTCACTCACTCCTCTCTTTTTCTGTCTGTGCCTGCACTAGGTCCCACCAAGTCCTCTAAGAAGCTAAACCAAAGCTCAAACCAGCTGAGAAGAGCCCTCAGACCCCTATCCAAGATGTAATAAAAATGGCCTTTAAAGTTGCTTTGTCATCACTGAAAACAGGTTTCTAAAAATTTAAAGTCCCTCAGGGGTTTTTGGAATACTCACTCCCATCTTCACCTCTGCTCTACCTGTTCTACTGCTCAAGTTTTGTTCTAGGAAAATCCCAAACCCCTTTTCCATTATTCTTTTACATCTCATCTTCCTCATTCTCAGATCCACGGAGCTGCTCTCAGCCTCGCCTTCCCAGTCTTCCCCCTCTGTACCAGGTCCATAGATATGTCTTAAATAACCTTCTCCAGAAGTCTTCACCGAGGCTTACATTAGGTCTTTCAGCAAAAGAGTCCCTCTGAAAGAGTTCAATGTAGATAAACTTCCACTTTTCGTGTTGCCCTGTTCTACTTGGACACTGGCTGGAAGAATCACCACCCCTAAGCTTGACACCGCCTTACTAGGTTTTCACAAAATATGTGAACAAAGCCTCTGGCCTTGAGCTGGGGCTTCACAGAGATGACTACATTTCTAAGATAAAAAAGTTACCAACTGGGCTTCATGGTGACAGCTGGCAGGGAGAAAAAAAAAGAGACAAAAAAGCTCTCCCTTTCCAAGGTGTCCTTGAAAAGTTAACTTGCCCATAACAGAGGAACAAAAACAGAAACAAAAACTGATTTTTGTGAACTTCTACAGACTGTGACCTTCTGAGCCACTTCCCTTACATGTTGGGTACAAATTCTAAAACTACCAAAACTTGGGGTTCAGGGGATTAATTGATTACAACAGAAGCAATGCCCTCTAAATCCGGATGCAACCAAATAAGGCTGTTTTCCTGTGTTTGGTGCTATCTTAGGTCCCTTTCCTTATCCATCCCTACAACAGTATAATTCTATACACTTTAACATTATTTATGTTTTCATAAAATGGTCAATATATGTGATTAATTATGTAATGATGCAGATGTTTTCCAGAGTTCTCTATCATGACATAGGTTCATTTAAAGATCAAATAGGGGGGCATACAACCCGGTTCCAGCGGGAACCTGTATCCCTCACTTTAGCCATCCTATTAGAAATAATAGTTGCTTAAGGGGTGGGATAGTCCATGAGACACAACAAAGACACAATTAGAAGCAGAAATAGGCCAAACCTTAAAGACATTAAAAACCGACATCACAGCTTTACAGGAATTTTAACCTCTCTCTTTCTGAAGTTGTTTTACAAAGCAGGCGAGTGTTGGACCTCCTCTTCATGAGAGAAAGGTGCCTTTTTGCTTGCATTGAGGGAAGAATGTTGTTTTTGTGCCGACAATACTGGAGTTGTAAAAGAATCTATGAATAAATTAAGAAAATGACTTGAAGAGCGTCAAAGAGAGACAGAGGCCCCAAAAGGGAGGTTTGAGTCTTGGTTCACATAGTGACCTGATTAACTGCGCTTTTATCTGCCATGGCCGGTCCATTAAAATTCCTCATATTATTGCTAACTGTAGGACCCTGTTTGCTCAACCGTGTAGTTTTCTTTCTAAACCAAATCGAACCTGTTATTAATCCTAACCATACACTGTTCTCTCAATCTAATTTTACAGAAGAGCAGGGACAGAATTGGTATTAAAATACAGGAAAATAGAGGATCTTCCACCTGCTGAAAACCTCAAAGGTTCACGTAGAAATGATCCCTGGAGAAGATGTAGGCAAGTATGAAGGACCTGAGAGAGCAAAAGTCTTCCATGGCAAACAACCTGCTCAGGATGAAGGGATGTGTCTGAATCATCCACTCTCTTCTTAATGTAGAGACGATGGACCAAAGCAGGCATGTGTTGAGAGCTGCTCCTGCATGCCTATGGTTGACATACCTCTCTGACCTGTGAAAGTGTCACAGGAAGTAGGAGCAGCCTCCCTCTCATGGGAACCTTGGAAGCAACTGTTAGGACAAAGTTGTTGCCAAGGCAGTGACCTCATTCAGTTCCAAAATTAAGTGACTTCACCTAACTTCCTTGGTGATGGAACTCTCTGGACTTGGAATCCAGGAAGCCAGGCACCCAGAGCCAGTCCCAGTCCCAGTCCCAGTGGTCAAACTTATTTTGATTTACCAAGGACAGACTCAGTCTTTCTTGGGACCTACTGATGTAAGGATGGCCAAATGCAAGGAAAGCTATGAAGAGGGGCCTTTCCTGAGAAAGCACGCAGTGGCTCACCGCTGGCTCCTGACAACTTCACAGAGTTGGCCAAAAGACCAGATTTGAGACAGAACAGGCTATTTCCAGGGAACATAATAAGGCCCACCAGACAGAGGACACTCCGGATAGTCACAGACCTACTTGGGGGAAGGAGGTGCCTTTGTGGTGTGGGTGTGGGTTTGTGGTTTTGTCTCATGTTCTGAGAATAGGTATGAAAGGCTGTTTGTTTTGTTGGGAGTGAACTGTTTCTAGTAAGTCGTTTGACAAGGCGAGAATTTCTATGTCTGTGTATCCCACTGTGTCCGTGGTTGTAGACATTAGAAAACAGAATGCATCAATGAATATGTCCTGTCTAGTAGAAAGCTTCACAGCATTCATCCTGCCCTATTTATGAATGGACTGCAGCTTGCCTTATTGATGTGCAACACCTGCTATCTTCCTTAGTTTCTGTTATATTCCTGAATTCTGGCCACACTCCAGAATAGGTTCATGGTTTTCTGTTTAAGATATGTACAACCTCGAAGCTCTGTGTCATGACCATGTCCTGTATAGCTGAAGGGAATGGTGAGCATCTCAGAAAACTCAGATATCAGTGTGACCAGGAAAGTCTTAGTGGAGAAACCCTGCTTGGGGCCTTTTGTTTACCTACTCTTCTGTTGCCCTGAATGTCAGGAAGGTCTTTTCCTCAGTTCACCACTTTGTGAAGCCTGAAGAAAACAGTTTTCAAATGGAAATGAATGGGCATTAACTGTGGCTCTTTGCTTAATTGCTTTGGAAAGGATGTGTCTGAATCAGCTTATTTACCCTGTGTGAGGCTGTGGCTTAGATTCTCAGGTCCTGATGGATCTAAAGAAAGATCCCATGTGTACATCCAAAACCAAAATGGCCAAAAGAGCAGTCCTTGTGGATGAAGCCTCTCACCTTCCTCTGTAACTTTCCTGACCTCCATCAAGTCATATTAGGGATCCTTTGGGTCAAATGAGTTCTTCAAAGCCTTGCAGATTCTAGCCCATAGTTGCTTGGGTTTTCTCAAGACTACAATTCACATAAAGAATCCAAACCCCACAGTCATTTGGCCTCAAATTGAAGAAGCGGAGCAGTATTAACGGGACGCCTATTTAATCTCTTCTGGTTCACAAGAAGGGTGTCCAGGCCACCCTGAATTTAGGCAAATTAGGTGCAAAAGAGCTAATTTTGGACACGGTCTTGGGCTATGCCCCTCATGGAAAACTCCAGCCATAGTGGAGTTTATTGTGAGTGTCTATATGGAAGAAGATGGGCGCCACGTTGGAGTGTTTTGGTTTAAATTGTGGTCATTTGGGTGGCGGTTGGAAGAGATGACTTGGTCCACATGTGCTTGAACTCTGGTGTGATTCCCTTAGAGTCTGAGTTCTTCAACTGACCTCAGAGAAGTATTGCCATGAATTGTGTTGAGATTTTTGGAAGCCAGGCATGAGCATCGCCCTTGGAAACTGAGTTCTAGGCCCAGGGTGGCTTTCCACAGAGCACTGAGCCTCTCAGCCAGGATACCACAAATTTTATTCTGAAAGACTTGGCACCCATAGTTGAGAGTCAAAACTCATATGGACCTCAAATTGTAGACCTAAATGGGCATAGCATCATATGATCTTTTGGCCACTCTTTGGGAAGCCTTACCTGTGAGTGTTCTCCAGAGATTTCATTGAAATGAGCTTCCTAACCATTTAATGGTTCCTGAAAAAATTGAAACTCACAGTGCCTCCAACTTCATCCTTAAAAAATGGCTAGATAAATACCATGAAATTTTTGAATTTCCCATCACCAGGTGGCACTGGAAAACCTTTTGATGTCCTGTTGCTGATCATGAATATACCAGACAGTGCCTTGATTGACTGGGTTTCATGTAAATGGTGTAGAACAGAGATGCCAGTAAGTTGGACTTTGTTGAGTAGTAGGTTAGAGCAGTGGTGGGCAGGTATGTGATAAAACATCTGTGGTGGGGCCATGTGGATCTTCCATTGGCTTCCAAATGGCTTGTGACTGACATGGTGCAGCCAGCAGAACCTTCCATGTAAAGGCAAGTTGTTATATGGAGAGGTTTCAGGACATTGTTCAGAATCAGGTTGCTATGGTCAAGGGGGCAAGATATGTGGGATAGGATCCTGGTTCTTGTATCCTCCTGCAAAACCTGACCCACCATACATGACAGAACTTGCTCTTGCATTGTGACCCAGTTGAACTCCTTGTATTTTGTGAAGCAAATGCCAAACTCTCAGTGCAGCAGGAAGAAACACCACGAAAATGGAAGATGACCATATGCCTTCACAGTGCACACCGGCACACATTTAGCTCCCAGTGGCCACAGTATATCTAAAAAGAGAATTCAGCACTGCTGCCTCATGTACATTGGGAAATAAGAAACCATGTCCTCCAGGTCTCATAGATGCAGACCAAGCTTTTATGGTCTCCCTAGAAAGGAAGCTAAAGCTCTTGACAACAACATATTTTTCAAGTGCCCAACCTCACAGGCAGTTTCTCAAGAAGTCTCTAGGCCAGCAGACCTCCATGTTTGTGGAGTTTTTACCCTGTCCCATACTTTTGGAATCTACTCTACCACTTCCAAGGTTGTGAGCTCCTGAGCATATTGCATTCCACAAATTTATTCACAGATTTTCTAAATCTTCTCCTCTAATTGTGTCTTACTTGGGGTGAAGGGATTGTCAAGGCATTGTTCTGGTTGAGAGTGGGAATAATTTTGTGTAGCACATATTTACATACACATTGGATTCATTGTTCAATTTTCCATTCGAAATACTGAATCCTTGACACTAACTCATACCCTACTAGACTCTGACTATTAATTCTAATATGATGGAGAAAAATAACCGAAACAGAATAGAAATACTAGCACTTCAGAAGAGGCATGGTGTATAGTTGGTCTTGCCTTTTGCATGATATAGGGTAGGAGTTATAAATCTTGTCAATTTTTTGTTGAAATAGTTCTGCATGTGTTTTTAAAGTTAACACATCTGTGAATTCCTGTCTCCATTTTTCTGTAGCCTATTCAGCACATGTATTTTTATACGCACATATAGAATCCTACCTGGTATCACACGTATATTCTTGAGAGGTGGCTAACTTGCCAGATACAAAGTGTGAGAAGAGATTACTCCTCATTAATACTTTTGGAACTGAAAATTCAGACTATGAGTGAGCTTCTTAGTTCAAGAACATTATTCATAAATCCATGTTCAGTAAAATTAATATTTTTGGATCTGTGGATGATATATATTTCACAATGAATTTTAATTGGCATATATATTGCTACTTTTTAATGTCTCTGTGTGTGTTTTGTGTGTGTGTGTGTGTGTGTGTGTGTGTGTGTGTGTATATATATATATATATATATATATATATATATATATATATACTCTCTAGATTTTTCAAAATATAAAATATATGTGTCCTATTATACACTCCCTAAATTCATTCTTGTTCATGTATGTGGTTTTATATTAAACTTTTCATAAGATTATTTTAAAAATATTCATCCACCTGAAATACATATTTGTTTTCTAGTACTAAAAAGTTACTTCAGTGAATGGTGCAAACAAATCCTTATATTTTTACAGTAGCTGACCCACTTTAACATCAATGCAAGTAGATTCCTATGGGACATGATGTGTATTTGGACGTTCATTTTTATTAAACACTGGTACATTACTATTTCTGCAGTTTTTGTACATCATAGAATATACATTTCATCCACAAGTTCACAAATTTAAAGAAATTTGTAACACATTCAATCACTTCCTGCTTCAGAACATATGTATTCCTCCTTGTTTTTCACTGGACATTTCATGAGACTTCTTTCCAAACACATTATTTTCGATTTCCATAATCAATTTTGAAGCAAAATTCACACACTCTTTACGATAAACCACAACCGTAATATTACCATTAGATGTATTACTGGTTGGAATGAATGTATATATATCAATATATGATTCCTGTGTATTTTCAGATATCAATTCAATCCATTATTTAAAGTTGGAACAAGTTATATTATTTATTCGCAGTATGGTCTATTCATGCATTATCTCTATATTCATACATACATGGTACACCTATATGTACCTCCAATACTAATTTATACCCCTTCAAAATATTGCTCCAAGAAATGGTGCAAGAAAGACTCATTTCACCTGATCTACATATACGTTTTATCACAGTATATTCTGGCCACAAAATGCAAAGTCACACTTACGATTGTACCAAAGCCTAAATGGAATGTGAGTATGGGTTATGAAAATCACCCATGTCCACGTTGCCTAATGCTCTCAAATGTCAATCCTATTGGTGACTACATATTTGTTACTTCCTAAGATTATATATTCAATCTCAAGCCTGTTGAAAGTGTCTATTGCTATCACTCACTTTATACTTTGCCTGATTTCCTAATGTCGCTATTGATATCTGCTTTCCTACATATTTTCCCCATTTCATCACTGTGACTGACTCTTCACATGTGCTGGCATTTACATTTTCTGTCTACCTGAAAACCTATTGCTAAAGAACTATTTGTCCAAATGCTATACTCACACTTTTTTCTAATCCTACCAACTATCTTCCTAATCCTACCGACTCTCCCTCTTTGAATGGTTGTTCTCCTCAACATTCAATCATCCAAGGTATCAGGTCCTATGCCATTGTGTATAGATTTATCTGAGACATCTGTGCAGAACATAATTAAATGCTAAGTATCCCAATCAAGGACCTAATGCCCTTCTGGGCTTCAAATGTTACCGAGATTTCTGTTTTCATTCATATATTTCACCTATATAATCTTATATATATCGCAGGTTCCCAATACCATTATTCATCCAGCAGAATGATCCTAACCCAAATCAAACATGTTATTAACCGTAACCATACACTGTTCCCTCAATCTAACTTTACAGAATAGCAGGGACAGAGTTGGTCTTACAATACAGGAATGTAGGAGATCTTCAACCTGCAGAGAACCTCAAAGGTCCATGCAGAAATGATCCCTAAAGAAGATGTAGGCAGCTATGAAGGACCTGAGAGTGCGAAAGTCATCTTTCATGACAAAAAAAAAAAAAAAAAAAAAAAAACAGGTCAGGATGAAGGGATGTGTCTGAAGCAGTCTCTCTCTTCTTAATGTAGAGAAGATAGAACAAACCAGGCTTGTGTGGAGAGCTGTTCCCGGGTGCCTGTGGTTGATATTCCATTCTAGCTTGTGAAAGTGTCATAGGAAGTAGGGGCAGGATCCATCTCAGGGACCCTTGGAAGCAACTGTTAAGACAAAGTGGTTGCCAAGGCAGTGACCTCATTCAGTTCTAGACGAAGTGACCTATGTCACTTTCTTGTTGATGGAACACTCTGAACTTGGGATACAGGAAGCCAGGCACCCTGAGGCAGTCCCAGTCCAAGTCCCAGTGGTCTCAAATGTTTGGATTTAAGAAGGACAGAGTCAGTCTTTCTTGGCAACTAAATTGAAGATGGACAAATGCCAGGAAAGCTCTGAAGAGGGGCTTTACCTGAGAAAACAGGCAGTGGCTCACCGCTGGCTCCTGATAACATCACAGTTTTGGCCAAGGAGACCAGATCTGACATAGCACAGCCCGTTTCGGGGGAACATAGTATGGCCCACCAGTCAGAGGACGCTCTGGATAGTCACAGACCTATTTTGGGAAAGAAGGTGCCTTTGTGGGTGTGTGTGTGTGTGTGTGTGTTTTTGATTTTGTCTCATGTTTTGAGAATATGTAGGAAAGTCGGTTTGTTTGGTTTGGAGTGGACTGTTTCTAGTAAGTACTTTGAGAAGGCGAGTGTTTCTATGTCTGGATATCCCACTGTGTCCGTGGTTGTAGACAATAGAAAAGAGAATGCATCAATAGATGTGTCCTGTCTAGTAGAAATCTTCGCAGAATTCATCCTGTCCAATTTATGAATGGACTGCAGGTTACCTTATGGATGGGCAACACCTACTACCTTCCTACATTCGTGATTTCTTCCTGAATTCTGGCCACTCTCCCATAGGCTCATGGTTTTGTGTTCAAGATATGTATCTCCTCCACAATCTGGGACATGGCCATGTACTGGATAGCTGAAGAGAATGGTGAATATCTCAGAAAACTCAGATATCAGTGTGACCAGGAAAGTCTCAGTGGAGAAAATCTGCTTTGGGATTTTGCTTACCTATTGTTCTGTTGCCCTGAATGTAAGGAAGGTCTTTGCCTAAGGCCCCACATTTCCAATGCCTGAAAAAAACAGTTTTCAAATGGAAATAAATGGGCATCACCTGTGGCTCCTGGCTTAATTGCTTTGCAAAGGGATATGTCTGAATCAGCCTCTGAGTGCAGTTTGAGATTATCGCTTAGATTCTCAGCACCTGATGGATCTAAAGAAAGATCCCATGTGTGCATCCAAATCCAAAATGGCCAAAAGAGAAGTCATTGTGATGAAGTCTCTTGCCTTCCTCTGTAAGGTTCCTGATCTCCATCAAGTGATAACAGGGATCTTTGGGTCAACTGAGTTCTTCAAGCCCTGCAGAGGCTAGCCCATAGGTGCTTGGGTTTTCTTATGACTGCAAATCACATAAAGAAACTATACCCGACAGTCAGTATGCCTCAAATTGGAAAAGCGGAACAGTATTAATGGCATGCCTCTTTGATCAGTCCTGGTTCACAGGAACGTTGTCCAGGAAACACTGACTTTAGACAAATGAAGAGCAAGGGAGCTTATTTTGACATTGTCTTGGGCTGTGTGCCTCATAAAAACTTCCAGCCAAGGTTATGATGAGTGACTATATGGAAGAAAATGAGGGCCATGTGGGAGTGTTTTGGTTTTAATTCTAGTCATTGGTGTGGCGGTTGGAAGAGATGACTGGGTCAACTGGTCTTGAACTCTGGTGTGTTTCCACGTAGAGACTGAGTTTTGAAACTGATCTCAGAGAAGTATTGCCATGAATTGTGTTGGGATTTTAGGAGGCCACGCATGAGAGTCGCCCCTGGAACCTGAGATCTAGGACCAGGGTGGCTTTCCACAAAGAACTGGGAATCTCAGCCTGGATATCACATGATTTTATTCTGAAAGACTTGGCAGCCATAGTTGAGAGTCAAAAGACATAGGACCTCACATTGTAGACCTCAATGGTCCTGGCTTCAAGTGACCTTTGTCCACTCTTTGGAAAGCCTTGCCTGTGAGAGTTCTCTAGAATTTTCTTTGAAATGAACTTTCAATACATTTAATGGTTCCTGAATAATTGAAATCCACAGTGCATCCAACGTCATCCTTGAAAAATGGCTAGATAAATAACACGAAATTTTTGAAATTTCCATGACCAGGTGGAACTGCAGAAACTTTCGATGTCCTGTTGCTTACCATGAGTGTACCAGACAGTGCCTTGATTGACAGGGTTTCATGAAATTTGTTTAGAACAGAGAAGCCAGTATTTTGGAGCCTGCTGAGTAGTGGGCCTAGAGCAGTGGTGGAGAGGTGTGTGATAAAACATCATGGTGGGGCCATTTGGATCTGCCATTGGCTTCCAAATGGCTTGTAACTGACAGAGTGCAGACATCAGACCCTTATATGTAAAAGCATCTTGTTATATGGCGTAGTTTCAGGGCAATGTTCAGAATCAGGTTGCTATGGACAAGCGGGCAATCTTTGAGAGATAGAAGCCTGGTTGGTGAATTTTCTTGCAGACCCTGACCCACCACACGTGACAGAACTACCTCAAGCACTGTTTCCCAGTTGAACTCCTTGTATTTCGTGAAGCATGAACCAAACTCCAAGTGCAGCAGCAAGAAACACCACGAAAAGTGGAGGATGACCAAATGGTTTCACAGTCCACACGGGGAGACAATAAGCCCCCAGTGCCCACAGTTTACCTACAAAGAGAGAATTCAGCACTGCTGCCTCGTGTTCATTGGAAAATAAGAAATGTTGTCCTCCAGGTCTCATAGATGCAGACACAGCTTTGAGGGTCTCACTACAAAGGAAGCTTAACTCCTGACAACAACCTATATTTCAGTGCCCAATTTCACTGGCAGTTTCTCAAGAAGTTTTAGGCAAGCAGAGCTTCATGTTTGTGGAGTGTGTACCCTGTCCTTACTTTTGGAAACTCCTATTCCACCTCCAAGTTTGTGCACTCCTGAGCATTTTCTATTCCAGAAATGTAATCACAGATTTTGTAACTCTTCTACTCTAATTGTGTCTCCCTTGGGGCGAAAGTAATGACAAGGCATTGTTCTGGATGAGAGTCAGAAGATTAATTTTTCTATTTTCCATTTGAAATTCTGAATCCCTGACACTAACCCATATTCTACTAGACTCTGACTACTAATCCAAATATGATGGAAGAAAATAACCCAAACAGTACATAAATACTTGCAGTTCAGAGTTGGACTTGCCTTTTGCATGATAAAGGGTAGGTGTTATAAATCTATTCAATATTTAATTGAAATAGTTCTCCATGTGTTTTTAATGTTAACAAATATGTGAATTACTGTCTCCCATTCTCTGGAGCTTATTCAGCACTTGTATTTTTATATGCACCAATAGAATCCTACAAGGTATCACACGTACATCCTTGTGAGGTATATGACTTAGCAGATACAAAGTGTGAGAAGTGATCACTCCTCCTAAACGCTGTTGGAACTGAAAATTCAACCTATGGGTGAGCTTCCCAGTTGAACAACATTATACATAAACCCATGTTCACTAAAATGAATGTTTCTGCATCTTTATGATATATATTTCATGATGAATTTCGATTGGCATATATATTGCTACTTTTTAATGTCTGTGTTTGTGTGTGTGTGTGTGTGTGTGTGTATATATATGTGTATATATATACATATATATATATATACTCTCCATATTTTTAAAAATATGAAATATATGTGTCTTATATACACTCCCTAAATTCATTCATGTTCATGTATGTGGATTAATAATCAACTTTTCACAAGATTATTCTTAGAAATATTCATCCACCCGAAATACTTATTTGTTTCCTAGTACTGAAAACTAACTTCAGTAAAAGGTGCATACAAATCCTAATATGTCTACTTTAACTGACCCAGTTTAACATCAATGCATGTAGGTTCCTATGGGACATGATGTGTATTTTGACATTAATTTTTATTCCACACTGGCACATTACTATTTCTTCAGTTTATGCAAATCTCAGTATATATATTTTATTCACTAGTTAGCAAATTTATAGGCATTTGTTTCACTTTCAATCACTTCCTGCTCCAGAACACATGTATTCCTCTATGTTTCTTGACTGGTCTATTCATGAGACTTTTTTCCAAATATATTATTTTCGATTTCCATAATCAATTTTGAACCAAAACTCACACACCCTTCATGATAAACCATAATCCTAAGATTATCGTTAGATATATAACTGGTTGGAATGAATGATTGCATATCAATATAAAATTTCTTATAAATTTTCAGATATTTATTCAATCCATTATTTAAAGTGGATCCAGTTATATTATTTATTCACAGTATGGTCTATTCATGCATTATGTCTATATTCATTGAAACAGGGTACACCTATTTGTACCCCCATACTAATTTGTAAGTCTTCAAAATATTGCTCGCAGAATTGGTGGAAGAAATACTCTTTTCACCTGATCTACATACACATTTTATTACAGAAATATTCTGGACACAAAAAGCAAAGGTCACACTTACAATTGTACCAAAGCTTAAATGGAAAGTGACCATGGATTACTAAAAACATCCATGTCCAGGTTGCCTAATGCTCTCAAATATCAATTCTATTTTTGACTACATATTTGTTTCTTCTTAAGATTATATATTCAACTTCGAACCTGTTGAAAATGTCTAACCCTATCACACAATTTATACTTTGCTTGATTTCCTAATGTCTCTATTGATATCTGCTTTCCTATATTTTTCCCCAGTTCATCATTGTGACTGACTCTTCACATGTGCTTACATTTACATACACTCTCTACCCGAAATCTTATTGCGAAAGAACTTTTGGTCCAAATCCTATACTCACTCTTCTTTCTAAACGTACCAACTACCTTCCTAATCCGACCGACTATCAGTTTTTGACTGGATGTTCTCTTCAACATTCAATATCCAAGGTACAAGGTACGATGCCAGTGTATATTGATTTATCTGAGACATCTGTGCTGCACATTACTCAAAGCTAAGTATCCCACTCAAGTCCCCAATGCCCTTCTGGGCTTCAAATCTTACCTAGATTTCTGCTTTCATACTTATGTTTCAGATATATACTCTTGTAAATATCGCATTTTGCCAATACCATTATTCATCCCGCAGAATGATTTGTAACCCAAATTGAACATGTTATTAACCCTAACCATACACTGTTCCCTCAGTATAACTTACTTAAGAGCAGGGACAGTGTGAGTCTTACAATATAGGAATGTAGATGATCTTCCACCTGCTGAGAACATCAAAGATCCATGGAGAAATGATCCTTGCAGAATATATAGGCAGCTATGTAGGACCTGAGAGAGCAATAGTCATCTTCCATGGCAAACAACCTGGTCAGGATTAATTGATAGTCTGAATCAGCCTCTCTCTTCTTAATGAAGAGAAGATGGACTGAACCAGGCCTCTGTGGAGAGCTGTTCCCTGGTGCCTATGGTTGATATACCATTCTAACTTCTGAATGTGTCACAGGATGTTGGGGCAGCCTCCATCTCATGGGAACCCTGGATGCAACTGTTAGCACAAAGTGGTTACCAAGGTAGTGACCATATTCAGTTCCTGAAAGAAGTGACCTCACTTCACTTCCTTGGTGATGGAATTCTCTGAACCTGGGATCCAGGAAGGAAGGCACCCAGAGCCAGTCCCACTCCCAGTTCCAGTGGGCTAACTTGTTTGCTTTTCCCAAAGACATAGTCAGTCTTTCTTGGTACCTACTGATGTGAGGATGGAAAAATGCCAGCAGAGCTCTGATGAGGGGCCTTTCCTGAGAAAGCAGGTAGTGGCTCACCTTTGGCTCCTGACAACTTCACAGAGTTGGACAAGGAGACCAGATCTGAAACAGGACAGGCCATTTTGGGGGAACATAATATGGCCCACCAGTCAGAAGACACTCCGGATAGTCACAGACCTATTTGGGGGAAGGAAGTGCCTTTGCCGTTGTAGGTGTGAGTTTGTGGTTTTTTCTCATGTTCTGAGAATAGGTAGGAAAAGTGGTTTGTTTGGTTTGGAGTGGACTGTTTCTAGTAAGTCGTTTGACATGGTGAGTGTTTCTAGGTCTGTGTATCCCACTGTATCCATGGTTGTAGACATTAGAAAAGAGAATGCATCAATGGATGTGTTGTCTCTAGTTGAAAGCTTCCCCGCATTCATACTGCCCAATTAATGAATGGACTGCAGCTTGCCTTATGGATGGGCAACATCTATTATCTTCTAAAGTTCCTGTTTTCTTCGTGAATTCTGGCCACTCTCCAGAATAGGCTCATGGTTTTGTTTCCCAAATATGTAACACCACAAGATTCTGTGACATGGCCATGTACTGGATTGCTGAAGGGAATGGGAGCATCTAAGAAAACTCAGATTTCAGTGTGACCAGTAAAGTCTCAGTGGAGAAACCCTTCTTTGGGCCATTTGCTTACTTCTATTTCTATTACCCTGAATGTCAGGAAGGTCTTTGCCTCAGGCCACCCCTTTGTGTAGCCTGAAGAAAACTGTTTTCATATGGAAATGTATGGACATCACCTGTGGCTCTTTGCTTAATTGATTTGGAATGAGATGTGTCTGAATCAGCCTCTTGTCCTTGTATGAGGTTGTGGCTTTGATTCTCAGCACCTGATGGATCTAAAGAAAGATCCCATGTGCTTCCAAAACTAAAATGGCCAAAAGAGCAGTCATTGTTGATGAATATTTTTGCCTTCTTGTTTTAGGTTCCTGACCTCCATAAAGTGAGAATAGGGATCCTTTGGGTCAAATGAGTTCTTGAAATCCCTGCAGAGGCTAGCCCATATTTGCTTGGGTTTTCTCATGACTCCAAATCACATAAAGAATCTATACCCTACAGCCAGTAGGCCTCAAATTGGAGAAGTGGAACACTTTAACAGCAGGAATATTTGATCATTCCTGGTTCACAGGAAGAGTGTCCAGGCCATCATGATTTTAGGCAAATGAGGGGCAAGTGAGCTTATTTGGGCTCATAGAAACCTCCAGCTGGAGGTTATGATGAGTGTCTACATGGAAGAAGATGATGGCCCTGTGGGAGTGTTTTGATTTTAATTGTGGTCATTTTTTGGCGGATGGAAGGGATGACTGGGTCCACCTGGGCTTGAACTCTGGTGTGATTCCCCTTAGAGACTGAGTTCTGAAACTGACCTCAGAGAAGTATTGCCATGAATTGTCTTGGGATTTTAGGAGGCCATGCATGAGACTCACTCTTGGAAACTGAGATCTAGGCCCAGGGTGGTTTCCACAGAGGCCTGAGAATCTCAGCCAGGATATCACATGATTTTATTCTGAAAGACTTAGCACCCATATTTGAGAGTCAAAACACACATGGACCTCACATTGTAGATGTCAGTTGGCCTGGCTTTAGGAGACCTTTTGGCAACTGTTTGAGAAGCATTGACTGTGAGAGTTCTCCAGAGCGTTCATTGTAATGAACTTTCTCAACACTTAATGGTTCCTGAATGAATTGAAACGCACAGTGCCTCTAACTTCATCCTTGAAAAATTTCTAGATAAATACCATGAAATTTTTGAAATTCCCATGACCAGGTGGCACTGCAGAAACTTTTGATGTCCTGTTGCTGATCATGTGTATACCAGACAGTGCCTTGTTTTTGACTGGGTTTCATTAAAATGGTGTAGAACAAGAGAAGCCAGTAATTTGGAGCCTGCTGAGTAGGGGGGCTAGAGCAGTGGTGGGCAGGTGTGTGATAAAACATCATGGTGGGGCCATGTGAATCTGCCATTGGCTTCCAAATTTTTTGTGACTGATATAGTGTAGACATCAGACCCTTATATGTAAAGGCATCTTGTTAAATGGAGAGTTTTCAGGGCAATATTCAGAATCAGGTTGCTATGGTTATTGGGGCAAGCTATGTGGGATACAAGCCTGGTTGGTGCATTCTCCTGCAGACCCTGACCCACCACACGTGACAGAACTCCCTCCAGCACTGTATCTCAGATGAACTTTTTATGTTTTGTGAAGCAAATACCAAATTCCCAGTGCAGCAGCAAGAAATACCACGAAAAGTGGAGGATGACCAAATGTCTTCACAGTCCCCACTGGGAGACACTTAGCTTCCAATGGACACAGTTTAGCTACAAAGAGAGAATTGAGCACTGCTGCCTCATGTTCATTGGAATATAAGAAACCATGTCTTTCAGTTACATAGATGCAGACCCAGCTATGATGGTCTCACTACAAAGGAAGCTAAAGCTCATGACAACAACATATATTTCAAGTGCCCAACCTCAGAAGCCGTTTCCCAAGAATTCTTAGGCCAGCAGAGCTCCTTTTTGTGGAGTGTTTACCCTGTCCTTTACTTTTGGAAACTCCTCTACCACCTCCAAGGTTGTGAACTCCCGAGCATATTCCATTCCATATATGTATTCATAGAATTTCACACTTTTCTACTCTAATTGTGTTTTACTTGGGGCGTAGGTAATGTCAAGGCATTGTTCTGGATGAGAGTGGGAAGATTTTTGTGTAGCACATATTTACATACACATTGGATTCATTTTTCAATTTTCCATTTGAAATACTGAATCCCTGACACTAACTCATACCCTACTAGTCTCTGACTAATAATCCTAATATGATGGTGAAAAATAAGCCAAAAAGAGAAGAAACACAAGCAGTTCAGAGGACGCATTGTGCATAGTTGGAATTGCCTTTTGCATTATATAATGTAGGAGTTATAAGTCTAGTCAATTTTTTTGTTGAAATAGTTCTAAATGTGTTTTTAAAATTAGCAAATATGTGAATCCCTGTCTCCCTTTCTCTGTAGCCTATTCAGCACATGTATTTTTATATGCACATATAGAATTCTACCTGATATCACTCGTATACACTTGAGAGGTGGCTGAATTGGCAGATGCAAATTGAGAGAAGAGTTCACTCCTCCTAAACACTGTTGGAACTGAAAATTCAACCTATGGGTGAGCTTCCTAGTTGAAAAACATTATACATGAATCCATGTTCAGTAAAATGAACATTTTTTGATCTGTGGATTATATACATTTCATGATGAATTTCTATTGGCATATATGTTGCTACTTTTTTTTCTTTTATTGGTTGCTCAAAACATTACAAAGCTCTTGAATATCATATTTCATACATTAGATTCAAGTGGGTTATAAACTCCCATTTTTACTCCAAATACAGATTGCAGAATCACATTAGTTACACATCCATATTTTTACATAATGCCCTATTAGTTACTGTTGTATTCTGCTACCTTTCCTATACTCTACTATCCCCACTCTCCTCTCTTCCCATCTTCTCTCTCTACCATACCTACTGTAATTCATTTCTCTCCTTGTTTATTTTCCCACAACCTCTTATATGTAATTTTGTGTAACAATAAGTGTCTCTCTCCATTACCATGCAATTTCCCTCTTCTCTCCCTTTCCCTCCCACGTCATGTTTCTGCTTAATGTTAATCTTTTCTTCATGCTCTTCCTCCCTGCTCTGTTCTTAGTTGCTCTCATTATATCAAAGAAGACATTTGGTAATTGTTTTTTAGGAATTGGCTAGATTCACTAAGCATAATCTGCTCAGTGCCATGCATTTCCCTGCAAATTCCATGATTTTGTCATTTTTTAGTGCTGCGTAATTCTCGATAGTATATAAAAGTCACATTTTTTTTATCCATTCATCTATTGAAGGGCATCTGGGTTGGTTCCACAGTGTAGCAATTGTGAATTGTGCTGCTATGAAAATCCATGTGGCAGTATCCCTGTAGTACGCTCTTTTAAGGTCTTCAGGGAATAGTCCGAGAAGGGCAATAGCTTGGTCAAATGGTGCTTCCATTCCCAGCTTTCCCAGGAATCTCCATACTGCTTTCCAAATTGGCCGCACCAGTTTCAGTCCCACCAGCAATGTACAAGAGTACCCTTTTCCCCACATCCTCGCCAGCACTTGTTGTTGTTTGACTTCATAATGGCTGCCAATCTCACTGGATTGAGATGGTATTTTAGGGTGGTTTTATTTGCATTTCTCTTACTGCTAGAAATGGAGAGCATTTTTTTCATGTACTTGTTAATTGATTCTATGTCCTCCTCTGAGAAGTTTCTGTTCAGGTCCTTGGCCCATTGGGTTATTGGTTATCTTATTGTCTAATTTTCTATGTTCTTTGTATACTTTGTATACTCTGGATATTAGGGCTCCATGTGAAGGGTGAGGACTAAAAATTTGTTCCCATGATGTAAGCTCCATATTTACCTCTCTTATTGTTTCTCTTTCTGAGAAAAAAATAATTCAGTTTAAGTAAGTCCCATTTGTTGATTCTTATTATTAACTCTTGTTCAATGGATGTCCTATTAAGGAATTTTGGAGCCTGACCACACAATATGTAGATCGGAGCCAACTTTTTATTCTATCAGACGCAGAGACTCTGATTTGAATCTAGTTCCTTGATCCACATTGAGTTAACTTTGGTGCATGGCGAGAGGAGGGGATTCAGTTTCATTTTGTTGCATATGGATTTCCAGTTTACCCAACACCATTTGATGAAGATGCTATCCTTTCTCCATTGCAGGCCATTAGCTCCTTTATCAAATATAAGATAGTTGTAGCTTTTTGGATTAGTTTCTGTGTCCTCCATTCTGTACCATTGGTCCTCCCGCCTGTTTTGGTACCAGTACCATGCTGTTTTTATTATGATTGCTCTGTAATATAGTTTGAAATCTGGTATCGCTATACTGCCTGATTCACACTTCCTGCTTAGAATTGCTTTTGCTATTCTGGGTCTTTTATTTTTCCATTTGAATTTTATGATTGCTTTATCTATTTCTACAAAAAGTTTCTATAGGATTTTGATTGGCATTGCATTAAACCTATAGAGAACTTTTGGTAATATCACCATTTTGATGATGTTAGTTCTGCCTATCCATGAACACGGTATATTTTTCCATCTTCTAAGATCTTATTCTATTTCTCTTTTTAGGGTTCTGTAGTTTGCATTATATAAATCTTTCACCTCTTTTGTTAGGTTTATTCCCAAGTATTTAATTATTTGAGGAAATTGGGAATGCAGTGTTTTGACTCATTTTTGTTTCAGAAGTTTTGTCGCTGATATACAGAAATGCCTTTGATTTATTCATGTTGATTTTGTATCCTGCCACATTGCTGCATTCATTTATGAGTTCTAGTAGTTTTTTCTGTAGACCCTTTTGGGTCTTCTATGTATAGAATCATGTCATCTACAAATAGTGATAATTTAAGTTCTCCTTTTCCTATTTTTATGCCTTTAATGTCTTTCATCTCTCTAATTGCTCTGGCCAGGTTTTCGAGAACTATATTGAATAGAAGTGGTGATAGAGGACATCCCTGTCTTGTTCCAGATTTTAGAGGGAATGCCTTCAATTTTTCTCCATTCAGAATGATGCTAGCCTGAGGATTAACATAGATAGCTTTTACAATGTCGAGGTAAGTTCCTGTTATCCCTAGTTTTTAAAATGTTTTGAACATAAAAAAATGCTCTACTTTGTTGAATGGTTTTTCTGCGTCTATCAAGATGATCATATGGTTCTTATCTTTAAGTCTATTGATGTTGTGAATAACATTTATTGAGTTCCATATATTGAACCCTCCTTGCATCCCAGGGATGAATCCAAGTTGATCATGGTGCACGATTTTTTTGATGTGCCTTTCTATCCAATTCGCCAGAATTTTAATGAGGATTTTTGCATCTAGGTTCATCAGAGATATTGGTCTGTAGTTTTCTTTCTTTGAGGTGTCTTTGTCTGGTTTCAGAATCAGGGTGATGTTGGCCTCATAGAATGAATTCGGCAGAGCTCCCAGTTTTTCTATTTCCTGAATAACTTGAGAAGTATTGGTATTAATTCTTCTTTAAAGGTTTTGTAAAACTCTGCTGTATACCCATCCGGTCCTGGGCTTTTCTTGGTTGGTAGTCTTTTGATTGCTTCTTCTACTTCATCCATTGATATTGGTCTGTTTAAATTGTGTGTATCCTCCTGACTCAGTCTGGGCAAATCATATGACTAAAGAAATTTATCGATGTCTTCACTATTTTCTATTTTATTGGAATACAGGTTTTCAAAATAATTTCTAATTTTCTTCTGTATTTATGTAGCATCTGTTGTAATATTGCCTTTTTCATCCCGTATGTTAGTAATTTGATTTCTCTCTCTTCTTCTCTTCGTTAGCATGGCTAAGGGTCTGTCTATCTTATTTATCTTTTTGAAGAACCACCTTTTAGTTTTGTTAATTTTTTCAATAGTTTCTTTTGTTTCAATTTTGCTATGGTTTTAATTATTTCTTGCCTTCTGCTACATTTGCTGTTGTTTTGCTCTTCCTTTTCTAAGGCTTTGAGATGAAGTGTGAGCTCATTTATTTGTTTTTCTTTTCTATTTTGAGGAATGACCTCTAGGCGATGAATTTACCCCTTAAAACTTCTTTTCATTGTACCCCATAGAATCTGATATGTTGTGTCTGTATTTTCATTTATCTCTAAGAATTTTTTGATTTCCTCCTTTATGTCTTCTGTAACCCATTGATCATTCAGTAACATATTCTTCATTTTGGATGTGATGTATGATTTTTTCTTCCTTCTTTTATCATTGGTTTCCAGTTTCATTCCATTATGATCACAAAAAATTCATGGTATTATCTCCACCCCTTTATTTTTACTGAGGGTTGCCCTATGGCATAACATATGGTCTATTTTTGAGAAGGATCCATGTGCTGCTGAGAAAAAAGTATATCCACTTGATGATGGTTGATATATTCTATATATGTCAGTTAAGTCTAGGGTATTGATTGCGAGATTGAGTTCTATTGTTTCTTTTTTCAACTTTTGTTTGGAGGATCTGTCCAATGGTGAGAGAGGTGAGTTGAAGTCACCCATAATTATTGTATTGTGGTCTATTTGATTCTTTAACTTGAGGAGAATTTGTTTTATGAACATCGCAGCACCATTATTTGCTGCGTGAATATTGATAATTGTTATGTCTTGTCGGTGAATGGTTCATTTTAGCAGTATATATTGTCCTTCTTTATCCCTTTTGATTAAATTAGTCTTGAGGTCGATTTTATTCGATAGGAGGATGGCCACCCCTGCTTGCTTACGAGGACCGTGTGCATGGTATAAATTTTCCCAATCTTTCACCTTCAGCCTGTGTATGTCTTTTCCATTCAGATGTGTCCCCTGGAGGCAATATATTGTTGGATTTTTTTTTTTTTTTATTTCAAGTTACAAGCCTATGTCACTTTATTCGAGAGTTTAAGCCATTTACTTTTAGAGTTACTATTGATATATGGTTTGTACTGCCACCCATGTTTGCTTATATCTTTTTTTTAAATTAGTTTGTTTCTCCATGATTAGCTTTTCCCCCGCCCTCTGTCATTACTGAGGCACTTCTCACTCATGGTTTTCGTTGTTGATTTTCATTTCTTCCTCGTGTAGTGTTTTGCTCAAGATGCTTTGCAATGCTGGTTATCTGGCTGCAAATTCTTTTAGGTTTTGTTTATCATGAAATATTTTTATCTCGTTGTCTTACCTTAAGCTTAATTTTGCTGGATACATAATTCTTGGTTGGCATCCATTGTCTTTCAGTGTTTGAAGTACGTTGTTCCAGGATCTTCTCACTTCCAGCATCTATGATGAAAAATCCATTGTTAACCTTTTTGGTTTACCCCTGAGTGTAATGATTGTAATCTGCCTCCTTTCTCTGGTAGCTTTTAATATTTTCTCTTTGTTCTGTATATTGGATATCTTCATAACAATGTGTCTTGGCATTAGTCTACTGTGATTTTGTGTGCTCGATGTCCTGTAAGCATCTACAATTTGTTTATCCCTTTCCATTTTTATTTCTGGAAAGTTTTCTGTAATTATTGCATTCAGCAGGTTTCTCATTCCCTTGGTTTGAATCTCTGTACCTTCCTCTATCCATATGACTCATTAGTTTTTTTTTTTATGTTATCCCATATCTCTTGAATGTTTTCTCATAATTTTTTACAGCATTTCTTTGTTGGCTAGACTTTTTTCAAGATGATATATTTTGTCTTCATTCTGTCTTCTACTTGCTCTACACTGTTAGTGATACTCTCAATTGAATTTTTAATTTGGTTTATCATTTCCTTGATTTCTAGAATTATTGTTTGATTTTTCTAATAATCTCTATCTCCTGATAAAGATGCTTAATTTCTTATTTTATCTGTTTATGTAATTTATTTTCAATGCGTTCTATCACTGTTTGTTTTTGCTGTCTCGTATCCTCTTTAAGGTTCCATTACATCTGTCTAAGGTATTCCTTGAGTTCTTTATATGACCATTTTTCTGATGACTCTAGGTGCTCTTGAATATTTAGGCTGTCCTCATTGTTCGTACTCCTTTTCTTCCTTGCTTTTTTATGCTTCTCATGTTACTTCTCGTTCTGTTTGACTACTGAGTTAGTGCTTACTCTTATAAATTTATTTGATGCTTGAGAGGAAAGATATTAGAAGGGAAGGGAGAAGTCACTAAAGAGAATGAGAGTAGGCAGGTAGAATTCAAGTAAGGGGGAATAAAAAAATTGAAATGAAATGAAAAGACAAAAAAAAATAGAAAATAAAGAAAGAAAATTTTAAGTAATAATGATGATTAAAAATTGAAAATTAAAATAAATAAATATAAATAATATTAATAATAATAATAATAAAATAAAAGAAATTAAAAAAATAAAAACATTTAAAAAAGTTAGTGAACAACAACAACAAAAATGAAAATGAAAGAAGAAGAAAAAAATACAAATAAAAAAATAGTAATAATACATGCAGTCCTAGAGTTCAATTAACTTCTCTTCCAGTAGGTGGAGCTGTGCGCACTGGGCCAAGGTTCTCCTCTCAATAAGTGGGAACCAATCACTGTGCAGCAGCTCTTCCTCCCAGACTGGGCGGGTCTCCAACCCTGAGTGCCTAGGGCCTTCTCTTGTGCTTCCTCAAGCCAGGCCCCACTCACCTGTGACGCTCACCACAATACTGGTTACAAGCCAGGCCTCTGCTCCTGGTAGCCCTGTTTCCATGAACGCCTGGGCACACTCTCCTTGATTGCCTCCCTCAGACCCTAAGTTTGTAGAGCTTGGGGCTGAGAAACCCCAGCGAATTTGCTTGCCCTTCGGGAGCCATGGCCCCGGTAGGTGGTGTAAGAGACCTCAATTGTCAGCACTGGTGGGAGCGGTAGCCGGCAATTACACGCCTCGAGTCCCGAGCCAATCCTGATTTCCTAGGTCTGGGTATCGCGCTCCTTGGAGAGCTGGGAGGGGCCATTACGGCAGAGGTGGGAAGGGCCCTTGAGGTTTCCCTGCGGTGTTGAGAGAGATGGCAATGGGATAACACACTTGTCGCACTGGTTTCAATGAAGTTATCTCCTCCGACTGTGACGTCAGTTCGCTGCCATGGTGGTATCCCATTAAAATGGTGACCGTTCGTTCCCTTTGCTGGGTGACCAATGCAACAGGTGGGTCCTGACTATCTCTCCCAAGCCCCATTTCAATCCTGTGGCCACTGCCTATGAAGGCTCAGTTGGCTTTTAACTCTGTCAATTCCGAAAGCGCGACCAATTATTTCAGCGGGAATGTTAATGCTGAGTCACAAAAACCAGATGAATCTAAGATTGAATGCAGCCAATCCGGGCTTTGTGTGTGTTCTGAGGGGCCCAGACTGTTCGCCCCAGATTCACAACAGGTCAATATTGCCTAGTGATTCTGAGCAAACAGCATTTAGACAGTTTACGACTCCCTATGCCCGCGCAGCTGAAGAGATCAGAGACTTGAATTCTCCATGCCTGCCTTCATAATGGATCTCCTGTATTGCTACTTTTTAATATCTGTGCATTTGCGTGTGTGTGTGTGTGTGTGTATATATATATATATATATATATATATATATATATATATATACTCTTTAGATTTTTCAAAATATGAAATATATGTGTCTTATTATGCACTCCCTAAACACATTCATATTCATATCTGTGGATTTATAATCAACTTTCAACAACATTATTTTCAGAAATAATCATCCACCTGCAATACATATTGTTTCCTAGTACTGAAAACTAAATTCAGTGAATGGTGCATACAAACCCTAATATTTCTACAGTTACTTAGCCAGTTTAAAATGAATGCAAGTAGATTCCTAGGGGACATGATGTGTATTTTGACTTTCATTTTTATTCAACACTTGTACGTTACTATGTCTTCAGTTCATGCACATGATGGGATATATATTTCAGTTCCAAATTAGAAAATTTATAGGCATTTGTTTCACGATCAATCACTTCCTGATTCAGAACACATGTATTCCTCCATGTTTCTTGACTGGTCTTTTCATGAGACTTCTTTCCAAACATATTATTTTTGTTTAACATCATCACGTGTAAAGCAAAACTCAAACACCATTCATCATAAACCATAATCCTAATATTACCATTAGATATATAACTGGTTGGAATGAATGATTGTATATCAATATAAGATTTCTTATATATTTTCACATATCAATTCAATCCATTATTTAAAGTGGAATCAGTTACGTTATTTATTCATAGTATGGTCTATTCATGCATTATCTCTATATTAATAGACACAGGGTACACCTCTTTGTACCCCTAATACTAATGTATGCGTCTTCAAAATATTGCTCCCAGAAATGGTGAAAGAAATACTCATGCCACCTGATCTACATATACATTTTATCACAGTAATATTCTGAACAAAAAAAAACCATAAAAATGTCACACTTATGATTGTACCAAAGCCTAAAAGGAAAGTGAACGTGGATAACTAATTACATCCATGTCCAGGTTGCCTAATGCTCTCAAATGTCATTCCCATTCGTGACGAGATATTTGTTTTTTCCTATGATTATGTATTCAAACTCAACCCTGTTGAAAATGTCTAATCCTATCACTCACTTTATACTTTGCCTGATTTCGTAATGTCTCTATTGACACCTGCTTTCCTACATATTTTCCCCAGTTCATCATTGTGACTGACTCTTCACATGTGCTGACATTTCCATTCACTCTCTAAACGAAACCCTATTGCTAAAGAAGCTTTTTATTCCAAATCATATACTCACTCTTCTTCCTAAACCTACTGACTATCTTCCTAATCCTACTGATTATCCCTTTTTGACTGGATGTTCTCTTCTACATTCAATCATCCAAGGTACAAGGTCCTATGCCACTGTATTTCGATTTAACTGAGACAACTGTACAGAACATAATTCAACACTAAGTATCCAAATAAAGGGCCCAATGCCCTTCTGGGCTTCAAATCTTTCTTAGATTCCCGTTTTCATACATATATTTCACGTATATATTCTTATAAATATCGCAGGTTCCCCAATCTCATTATTCTTCCTGCAGAATGATTCCTAACCCAAATCGAACATATTATTAACCTTAACCATACACTCACTTTGCAGGAGAGCAATAACAGTGTGGGTATTAAACTACAGGAATCTAGGGGATCTTCACCTGCTGAGAAACTCAAATGTTCATGCAGAAATGATCCCTGGTGAAGATGAAGGCAGCTATGAAGTACCTCAGAAAGCAAAAGTCATCTTCCATGGCAATCATCCTGGTCAGGATGGAGGGTTGTGTCTGAATCAGTCTCTCTCTTCTTAATGTATAGAACATGGACCAAACCAGTCCTGTGTGGAAGCTGTTCCCGGGTGCTTATGGTTGATATAACATTCTAACTAGAGAAAGTGTCCCATGAAAATCAGGACAGCCTCCACCTTATGATACTTTTGGAAGCAACTGTTAGGACAAAGTGGTTGCCAAGGCAGTGACATCATTCATATCCTGAAGGAAGTGATCTCACCTCACTTCCTTGGTGATGGAACTCTGAACTTGAAATCCAGGAAGCCAGGCACCAAGAGACAGTCCCTGTCCTAGTCCAGTGGTCTGACATGTTTGGATTTACCAAGGACAGAGTCAGTCTTTCTTGGTACCTACAGATGTGAGGATGGCCAAATGCCAGGAAACCTCTGAAGAGGGGCTTTTCCTGAGAAAGCAGGTAGTGTCTCACCGCTGGCTCTTGAGAACTTCACAGAGTTGGCCAAGCAGACATGATCTGAGACAGGAGAGGTCATTTTGGAAGAACATAGAATGGCCCACCAGTCAGACGACACTCCAGGGAGTCACAGACCTACTAGGGGGAAGGAGGTGCCTTTTTGGGTGTGGGTGTGAGTTTGTGGTTTTGTCTCATGTTCTGATAATAGGTAGGAAAGGCGGTTTGTTTGGTATGGAGTGGAATATTTCTATTAAGTCCTTTGACAAGGCGAGTGTTTCTATGTGTGTGTATCCCACTGAGTCCATTGTTGTAGACATTAGAAAAGACAATGCATCAATGGATGTGTCCTGTCTAGTAGAAAGCTTCCCAGCATTCATCCTGCCCAATTCATGAGTGGACTCTGGCTTGCCTTATGGATGGGCAACACCTACAAGCTTCCTAATTTCCTGTTTTCTTTCTCAATTCTGGCCACTCTCCAGAATAGTATCGTGGTTTTGTGTCCAAGATTTGTACCTCCAAGATCTGTGACATGGCTATGTACTGGATAGCTGAAAGAAATGGCTAGCATCTCAGAAATCTCAAATATCTGTTGACCAGGAAAGTCTCAGTGGAGAAACCCCTCTTTGTTCCTTTTGCTTACCTATTGTTCTGTTGAATGTCAGGAAGTTTTTTGCCTCAAGCCACCACTTTGTGAACCCTGAAGAAAACATTTTTCAAATGGAAATTAATGGGAATCACCTGTGACTCTTTGCTTAATTGCTTAGGATTGGGATATGTCTGAATCAGCCTGTTGGCCCTGTGTGAGGCTGTGGCTTAGATTCTCAGCACCTGATGGATCTAAAGATAAATCCCATGCATGCATCCAAAACCAAAATGGCAAAAAGATCAGATATTGTTGGTGAACTCTCTTGCCTTCCTCTGGTAGGTTCCTGATATCCATCAAGTGAGAATAGGGATCCTTTGGGTCAAATGAGTTCTTCAAAGCCCTGCAGAGGCTAGGCCATAGGTGTTTGATTTTCATGACTCCAATTCACTTAAAGAATCTAAACCCCAAAGCTAGAAGGCCTCAAGTTGGAGAAGCCAAGCAATATTAAAGGCAGGCCTATTTGATCACTACTGGTTCACAGGAAGAGAGTCCAGGCCACCCTGACTTTAGGCAAATGAGGGGCAGGGAGCTTATTTTGGACACTGTCATGGGCTGCGTCACTTATGGAAACCTCCAGCCAGAGAATATGATGAGTGTCTATATGGAAGAAGATGAGGGCCATGTGAGAGTGTTTGGTTTTAATTGTGGATATTTGTCTGGCGGTTGGAAGAGATCTCTGGGTCCACCTAGGCTTGCACTTTGGTGTGATTCCCCTTAGAGACTGAGTTCTTTTTCTGATCTCAGAGAATTATTGCCAGGAATTGTGTTGGAATTTTAGATGGCCATGCATGAGAGTTGCCCTTGGAAAGTGACATCTAGGCCCAAGTTGACTTTCCACAGAGCACAGGGAATCTCAGCCAGGATATCACATGATATTATTCTTAAAGACTTGGCAGCCATATTTGAGAGTCGAAACACACATGGACCATACATTGTAGACCTCAAGGGGCCTGGCTTAATCTGACTTTTCGCCACTTTTGGAAGCCTTGCCTGTAAGAATTCTCCAGAGTTTTCATTGAAATGAGCTTCCTCACCATTTAATGGTTTCTGAGTGAATTAAAATTCACAGTGCCTCCAACTTCATCCTTGAAAATTGGCTATATCAATACCATGAAATTTTTGAAATTCCCATGACCGGGTAGCACTGGAGAATATTTGGATGTCCTGTTGCTGATCATGAGTATACAAGACAGTGCCTTGATTGACTGGGTTTAATGAAAATGGTGTTGAACAGAGATGCCAGTAAGTTGGATCCTGCTGAGTAGTTGTACTAGAGTAGTGGTTGGCAGGTGTGTAATAAAACATCTGTGGTGGGGGCATTTGGATCTGCCATTGGCTTCCAAATGGATTGTGACTGACATTTTGCAGCCAGTAGACCCTTATATGTAAAAGCATATTGTTATATGGAGAGGTTTTAGGGCAATGTTCAGAATCAGGTTGCTATGGTCAATGGGGCAAGCTATGTGGGATAGAAGCCTGGTTGGTGCATTCTCCTGACGAACCTGACCCACCACACTTGACAGAACTTACTTCAGCACTGTGTCCCATTTGAAATCCTTGTATTTCATGAAGCAAACACCAATCTCCCAGTGCAGCAGCAAGAAATACCACGAATAGTGGAGGATGACCAAATGGAATTACAGTCCACAAGGGGAGACACTTAGACCCCAGTGGCCACAGGTTACCTACAAATAGAAAATTCAGCACTGCTGCCTCATGTTCATTGGAAAATAAGAATCCATGTCATCCAGATCACATAGATGAAGACTCAGCTATGATGGTCTCACAACAAATGAAGCTAATGCTCCTGACAACAGCATATATTTCATTGCCCAACCTCAGAGGCAGTTTCTCCAGATGTTAGGCTGGCAAAACTTCATGTTTGTGGAGTTTTTACCCTGTCCCTTACTTTTGGAAACTCCTCTACCACCTGCAAATTTGTGAACTCCTGAGCATTTTTCATTACACATATGTATTCACAGATTTTCTAACTCTTCTCCTCTAATTGTGTCTTATGTGGGGCGAAGGTAATGTCAAGGCATTGTGCTGAATGAGGGTGGGAAGATTTTTGTGTAGCACATATTTGCATACACATTTGATACATTTTCCAATTTTCCATTCGAAATACTGAATCCCTGACACTAACACATACCCTACTAGACTTTAACTTTTAATCCTAATATGGTGGAGAAAAATAACCCAAACAGAATAGAAATACAAGAGGTTCACAGGAGGCATGGTGTATATTTGGACTTGCCTTTCATATGATAAATGGTAGGTGTTATAAATCTAGCGAATTTTAATTGAAATAGTTCTCCATGTGTTTTAAAAGTTAACAAACATGTGAATAACTGTCTCCCTTTCTCTGTAGCCTATTCATCACATGTATTTTTATATGCACATATAGAATTCTACCTGGTATCACTCGTACATTTTGTGAGGTGGCTGGCTTGGCAGATGCAAATTGTGAGAAGAGATCACTTCTACTAAATGCTGTTGGAACTGAAAATTCAACATATGAGTGAGCTTCTTATTTGAACAACATAAATCCATGTTCATTAAAATGAATATTTTTGGATCTGTGGATGATATATTACTTCGTGGTGAATTTCGATTGGCATACATAATGCTACTTTTTAATGTCTGTGTGTGTATGTGTATATATATTCACTCTCCAGATTTTTCAAAATATGAAGTATATTTTTCTTATTATATACTCCCTAAATTCACTCATATTCATGTATTTGGATTAATAATCAAGTTTTCACAAGAATATTCTCAGAATTATTGATCCACCAGAAATACATATTTGTTTCTTAGTACTGAAAACTAACTTTGGGGGATCCTATGATGGTGGTGAAGGGAGTGCATCACCCCCATGTACCGCGTCACTGTGCGGGAGAATGACGAGTTATAATGGCTAAAACCTATCTTGTTAGAAATTTCCAGCAAAATTGGGGTGCTCCAAAACCTAGTCGACATATTTCCATCTCCCGAGGATCAGCTACGCGGGCTCAAACACGAGTGATTTGTCCGCATAGAGGGTCATGCTGCTTATTCAGGAAATCGGTCTGCGGCTAGAGTCTGCGGCGTGCACTGGGAAACGAAGAGATAGCAATGCAAATATACAGCGGTGTGGATTCTGTGGGCTCCTGACAGGTATGCAATCACTGTGCTAAGTGCTGAATTCTGGGTTTGAGACGGGAAAGGATGCGGTCCAATTCGGTTCTCCACACCGGTCAGACCACAGAGGAAGCCAGCGGCCACCATCTTGGAGAGCTGATGTCACCATCCCTGTTTTCGACTGATCGAAGCTCATTCAGCTATAGAACAGGTAATTTCAGGTTGCCATTCACCTTTGTGTCGCAGACAAATTACTCAGGCTCAGTGCCAAAGAACCTGCAGAAACTCCATCTTGGAGCCTGCTCCTATTAGAACATACACCAAGCCCAGAGCGGCCGAATTCCGCCTCTCGGAACTGATCTGGCCCAGGGCTAAAGAACCCGCGGAAACTGCTTCTCGTTCCGGGTCTTGCTGAATACTGTGGAGGTAAATATCAATCGAGCCTTCATAGGCAGTGGCAACAGGATTGAGACGCGGCTTGTGAGGGCCGGTCAGGACTCACCCATTGCTTTGGTCACCCAGAAAAGGGAACGAAATGCTGCCTTTCACATGGGATACCAACATGACAAATTTCTGATGTCGTCAGAAAGCAGCAGAGGAGATAACTTCATTGATACCAGCAGTGACAGAAACAGTTGGTCTCCTGGTGAAGAAAGTGAGTCACAAACACCCGGGTCTCTCTCACTTTGTCATCAAGCCAGAGGGGCAGAGCAGAGCAGCTGCCCACACCTGGAACAGACCCAGTGACACACCTGCATGGTAGTCACGTCAACCGAATTGGAGTAGAGGCAGAACAGAGCCGCTACCCGGGCCCAGAACAGGCCCAGTGACCCACAGGTGTGGTAGTCACGTCACCCCAATTGGAGTTGTTGCAGAGCAGAGCCTTCTCCCGTGCCTAGTACAATCCCAGTGGGTCACCGGCATGGTAGTCACATTACCCCAATAGGAGTAGGGGCAGAGCAGAGCCTTTGCCCATGCCCAGAACAGGCCCAGCAACCTGCAGGCATGGTAGTCACGACACACAAATTGGAGTAGGGGCAGAGCAGAGCCACCACCCGCGCCTGCAAGGTAGCAGACCTGCACCTGACCAGAAGAAGAGGCCCAGCGGCCTGCTGGCGCGGCAGACACTTTACCCCATTTGGAGTAGGGGCAGAACAGATCTGTAGCCCGTGCTCACAAGGTATCCTGACCTGCGACCAACCGGCAGACCAGGCCCAGCGGCCCACCGGCGTGGTAGTCACGTCACCCCAATTGGGGTAGGGGTAGATCAGAGCCGCCGCCCACGCAAGCAAGGTAGGCAGACCTGCGACCGATCGGCAGAACACCGCAGGGGTCCACGGGCGTGGTAGACACGTCACACCAATTGGAGGAGGGGCAGAGGAGAGCAGCCTCCTGCGCCTGCATGGTAAGCAGACCTGCGACCGATCAGAATAACAGGCCTAGCGGCCCATCAGCGTGGTAGATATATCACCCCAATTGGTGGAACAGCAAAGCCACCCCTGCCCCTGCAATGAAGACTTTTCAAATATACAAGAGCAATATAAATATATAGGGGGAAAATTTCAAAATCACAACAGTTTCACCAAGCAGAAAGAAACGCGAGCAGTATGAAAAGAAAAGGAAAAAAGAACCACAAGCAATGCAGGTCAACACAACTTTAGAAGAGGTAATAGCTGCAGCAGATGGAATGTCAGATAAAGAACTCAGGATATACATTCTTCAGATGATCTGAAGTCTCAAGGAAGACATTAGACAGCAAAATCAGACAATGAAAGATCACTTCAACAATGAATTACATAAACAAAACCAAGAAGCAAAAGATCAACTATACAGGGAGATAGAGGTTGTAAAAAATAACAAACAGAAATCCTAGAAATGCAGGAAGCAATAAACCATCTTAAAAACTCAATTGAGAATACTACCATCAGAGTAGAACACTTAGAAGATAGAACATCAGACAATGAAGACAAAGTATTTCAACTTGAAAAGAACATAGACAGCTCAGCCAAACTGTTAAGAAACCATGAACAGAACATCCAAGAAATATGGGATAAAATAAAGAGACCAAACTTAAGAGTCATTGGGATACAGGAAGGTATAGAGGTCCAAACCAAAGGAATGAGCAATCTATTCAATGAAATAATATGAGAAAACTTCCCAGACTTGAAGAATGAGACAGACTCCCAAGTTCTAAAAGCCTACAGGATGCCAAATGTGAAAAATCATAAGAGATCCACACCTAGACACATTATAATGAAGATGCCCAACATACAGAATAAGGAGAGAATTTTAAAATCTACAAGAGAAAGGAAGCAGATTACATTTAGGGGTAAACCAATCAGGATAACAGCTGATCTTTCAACAAAGACTCTGAAAGCTAGAAAATCCTGGAATGACATTTTTCAATCACAGAAAGAAAATGGGTTCCAACCATGTACTGTGTATCCAGCAAAATTAAGCTTCAGGATGGAAGATGAAATTAAAACTTTCCACGATAAACAAAAGTTAAAAGAATTTGTAGCTAGAAAACCATCTCTTCAAAACATCCTTGGCAAAATATTACAGGAAGAGTAATTGGAAAATAATGAAAACCAACAGTGGGAGGTAGGACATTAAAGGGGCGAAATAATCAAAGAGGAAAACAATCCATGTTTAATAACATAAATAAACAAATATGGCTGGAAGAACAACCCTTATCTCAATAATAACTGTAAATGTTAATGGCTTAAACTCACCAATTAACAGACACAGGCCAGTAGAATGGATCACAAAACAAGACCCAATAATATGCTGCCTACCGGAGACGCATTTGATAAGAAAAAGACATACATACACTGAAGGTGAAAGTTTGGAAAAAATCATATCACTCATATGGACTTCGGAAAAAAGCAGGAGTGTCCATACTCATATCAAATAAAATAGATTTCAAGCCAAAGTTAATCAAAAGGGATAAAGAGGGACACTACATACTGTTCAAGAGAACCATACACCAGCAAGACATAGCAATCATAAATATGTATGCCCCAAACAATGGTGCAGCTATGTTCATCAAACAAACTTTTCTCAAGTTCAAGAGTCTAATAGACCACCATACAATAATCATGGGAGACTTCAACACAGCTCTCTCACCACTGGACAGGTCTTCCAAACAAAAGTTGAAATAGGAAACTATAGAACTCAATAACACAATTAATAACCTAGACTTAATTGACATATATAGAATATACCACCCAACATCAAGCAGTTACATTTTTCCTCAGCAGCACATGGATCCTTCTCAAAAATAGATCATATATTATGTCACAGGGCAACTCTTAGACAAATTAAAGGAGTAGAGATAATACCATGCATCTTATCTTATCATAATGGAATGAAACTAAAAATCAATGATAAAAGAAGGAAGGGAAAACCATGCATCATTTGGAGAATGATCAATAGGTTACTGAATGATCAATGGGTTATAGAAGACATCAAGGAGGAAAATAAAAAATTCTTAGAGAAAAATGAAAACACAGACACAATATATCGGAATCTATGGGACACATTGAAAGCAGTTCTAAGAGGAAAATTCATTGCTTGGAGTTCATTCCTTAGAAAAAGAAAAAAACAACAAATAAATGATCTCATACTTCATCTCAAAATGTTAGAAAAACAAGAGCAAACAACAGCAAAAGAAGTAGAAGGAAAGAAATAATTAAAATCAGAGCAGAAATCAATGAAATCAAAACAAAAGAAACAATTGAACAAATTGACAAAACTAAAAGTTGGTTCGTTGAAAAAATAAATAAAATGGACAGACCCCTAGCCATGCTAATGAAGAGGAGAGAGAACTGAAATTACTATCATATGGGATGAAAAAGGCAATATCACAACAGATATTTCAGAAATACAGAAGATAATCAGAAATTACTTTGAATCCTTATACTCCAAAATAATAGAAGAGAGTGAAGGCATCAAAATATTTCTTAAGTCATATGATCTGACCAGAGTGAGTTAGGAGGATATAGACAACCTAAACATACCAATATCAATTGAGGAAATAAAAGAAACCATCCAAAGACTACCAACTAAGAAAATCCCAGGACCGTATGGGTATACAGCAGACTTTTACAAAACCTTTAAATATGAACTAATACCAATACTTTTCAAGCTATTTCAGAAAATTGAAAAAGAGGGAGATCTTCCAAATTCATTCTACGAGGCCAATATCACTCTGATTCCTTCACCAGATAGACACTTCAAAGAAAGAAGACTAAAGACCGAAATCTCTAATGAACCTAAATGCAAAAATCTTAAATTAAATTCTGGCGAATCAGATACAAAAACATATCAAAAAAATGTGGACCATGATCAAGTAGGATTCATCCCTGGGATGCAAGGAGGGTTCAATATACGAAAATCAATAAGTGTTATTCACCACATCAATAGACTTAAATATAAAAACCATATTATCATCTAGATAGATGCAGAAAAAGCATTCAACAAAGTACAGCATCACTTTATGTTCAAAACTCTCGAAAAACTAGGAATAACAGGAACATTCCTTAATATTGTAAAAACAATCTATGCTAAACCGCAGGCTAGCGTCATTCTTAATGGAGAAAAATTGAAGACATTCCCTCCAAAATCTGGAACAAGACAGGGATGCCCGCTCTCACCACTTCTGTTCAATATAGTTCTCAAAAGACTGGCCAGAACAATTAGACAGATGAAAGAAATTAAAGGCATATAAATAGGAAAAGAATAACTTAAATTATCACTATTGCAGATGACATGATTCTATACCTAGCAGACCCAAAAGGGTCTACAAAGAAACTAATAGAGCTAATAAATGAATTCAGCAAAGTGGCAGGATATAAAATCAACACGCATAAATCAAATGCATTCCTGTATATCAGGGACAAATGCTCTGAAATGGAAATGAGGACAACCACTCCATTCACAATATCCTAAAAAAAAAATGGGAATCAACCTAACAAAAGAGGTGAAAGTCTTATACAATGAAAACTACAGAACCCTAAAGAGAGAAATAGAAGAAGATCTTAGAAGATGTAAAAATATACCCTGTTCATGGATAGGCAGAACTAACATCATCAAAATGGCGATATTTCCAATAGTTCTCTATAGGGTTAATCCAATGCCAATCAAAATCCCAAAGGCATTTCTTGTAGAAATAGAGAAAGCAATCATGAAATTCATATGAAAAAATAAAAGACCCAGAATTGCAAAACAATGCTAAGCAGGAAGTGTGAATCAGGTGGTATAGCGATACCAGACTTCAAACTATACTACAGAGCAATAGTAACAAAAATGGCATGGTACTGGTACCGAAAAAGGCAGGTGGACCAATGGTACAGAATAGAGGACGCAGAAACCAATCCACAAAACTACAACTATCTTATATTTGATAAAGGGGCTAAAAGCATGCAATGGAGGAAGGATAGCATCTTCAACAAATGGTGTTGGGAAAACTGAAAATCCATATGTAACAAAATGAAACTGAACCCCTTTCTCTCGCCATGCACAAAAGTTAACTCAAAATGGATCAAGGAGCTTGATATCAAATCAGAGACACACTGTCTGATAGAAGAAAAATTTGGTTACAATGTACATACTGTGGGGTCGGGCTACAGATTCCTCAATAGGACACCCATAGTACAAGAGTTAATAATTAGAATCAACAAATGGGACTTACTCAACTAAAAAAGTTTTTTCTCAGCAAAAGAAACAATAAGACAGGTAAATATGGAGCCTACATCCTGGGAAGAAATCTTTACTACTCACACTTCAGATAGAGCCCTAATATCCAGAGTATACAAAGAACTCAAAAAATTAGACAATAAGATAACAAATAACCCAATCAACAAATGGTCCAAGGACCTCAACAGACACTTCTCAGATGAGGACATACAATCAATCAATAAGTACATGAAAAAATGCTCACCATCTCCAGCAGTCAGAGAAATGCAAATTAAAACCACCCTAAGATACCATCTCACTCCAGTAAGATTGGCAGCCATTATAAAGTCAAACAACAAGAAGTGCTGGCAAGGATGTGGGAAAAGAGGTACACTTGTACATTGCTGGTGGGACTGCAAATTGGTGCAGCCAATTGGGAAAGCAGTATGGAGATTTCTTGGAAAGCTGGGAATGGAAGCACCATTTGACCCAGCTATTCCCCTTCTTGGTCTATTCACTAAAGACCTAAAAAGAGCATGCTACAGGGACACTGCTACATCGATGTTCATAGCAGCACAATTCACAACAGCAAGACTGTGGAACCAAGTTAGATGCCCTTCAATAGAATAATGGATAAAAAAATGTGGCATTAATACACAATGGATTATTACTCTGCATTGAAAAATGAAAAAATCATAGAATTTGCAGGAAAATGGATGGCATTAGACTGGATTATGCTAAGTGAAGCTACACAATTCCTGTAAAACAAATGCCAAATGTCATCTTTGATATAAGGAGAGTAACTAAGAACAGATAGGGACAAAGAGCATGACAAGATGATTAACATTAAACCAGGATGAGAGGTGGAAGGGAGGGAGAAGGGAAATTGCATGGAATTGGAAGGAGACACTCTGGGTTATACAAAATTACATACAAGAGGAATTGAGGGGAAAGGGAAAAATAATACAAGGGGGAGAAATTTATTACAGTAGAGGGACTAGAGAGAGAAGTGGGGAGGGGCAGGGAGGCTAGGGGGCATAGTAGAGGATAGGAAAGTCAGCAGAATACAACAGACACTAGTATGGCAATATGTGAATCAATGGATGTGTAACTGATGTGATTCTGCAATCTGTATACAGGGTAAAAATGGGAGTTCATAACCCACTTGAATCAAAGTGTGAAATATGATATATCAAGAACTATGTAATGTTTTGAACAACCATAAATAAAAATAAAAAAAAACTATCTTTGGTGCATAATGCACACAATTCTAATATTTCTACAGTAACTGACCCAGTTTAACATCAATGCAAGTAGATTCCTATTGGACATGATGTGTATTTTGACATTCACTTTTATTCAACACTGATATATTACTATTTCATCAGTTTATGCACATAACAGGATATATATTTCATTCACAATTTAGAAAATTTATAGGCATTTGTTTCACTTTCAATCACTTCCTGATTCAGAACACATGGATTCCTCCATATTTCTTGACTGGTCTTTTCATGAGACTTTTTTCCAAACATATTATTTTCGATTTCCATAATCACTTTTGAAACAAAACTCACACACACTTCATGATAAACAATAACCCTGAGATTACCATTAGATATATAACTGGTTGGAGTGAATGATTGTATGTCAATATATGATTTCCTATATATTTTCAGATATCAATTCAATCCATTATTTAAAGTGGAACCAGTTATAATATTTATTCACAGTATGGTCTATTCATGGATTATCTCTATATTCATAGACACAGGGTACACCACTTTGTACCCCCAATACTAATTTATATGTCTTCAAATATTGCTCCCAGTAATCGTGGAAGAAATACTCATGTCATATGATCTACATATACATTTGATCACAATATTTTTCTGGGCACAAAATGCAAAAATCACACTTATGATTGTACCAAATACTAAATGGAAAGTGAACATGGATTACTAAAACGATAAATGTCCTGGTTGTCTAATGCTTTCAAATGTCATTCCTATTGGTGACGATATATTTGTTTCTTCCTAAGATTATGTATTCAATCTCAACCCTATTGAAAATGTCTAATCCTATCACTCACTGTATAATTGCCTAATTTCGTAAGGTCTGTATTGATATTTTCCGTTCTACATATTTTCCCCAGTTAATCATTGTGACTGACTCTTCACATGTGCTGAAATTTACATTCACTCTATAACCAAAACACTATTGCTACAGAACTTTTGCTCCATGTCCTATACTCACTCTATTTCCTAAACCTACAGACTACCTTCCTAATCCCACCGACTATCTCAATTTGAGTGGATGTTCTCTTCTAAAATCAATCTTCCAAGGTGTAAGGTCCTATGCCATTGATTATCGATTTATCTGAGACATCTGTGCAGAACGTAATTATAAGCTAAGTATCCCAATCAAGGGCCTAATGCCCTTCTGGGCTTCAAATCTTACCTAGATTTCTGTTTCGATACTTATATTTCACCTCTATAATCTTATAAATATCGCAGGTTCCCAATACTATTAATCATCCTTCGCAATGATTCGTAACCCAAATCAAACATGTTATTAACCCTAACCATACACTCTTCCCTCAATCTAACTTTGCAGAAGAGCAGGGACAGAGTTCGTCTTACAATACAGGAATGTAGGGTATCTTCCTCCTGCTGAGAACCTCAAATGTCCATGCAGATTTGATCCCTGGAGAAGATGTAGGCATCTATGAAGGACCTGAGAGAGCAAATGTCATCTTCCATCGCAAACAACCTTTCCAGGATGAAGGGTTGTGTCTGAATAAGCCTCTCTCTTGTTAATGTACACAAGATAGACAAAACCAGGCATGTGTGGAGAGCTGTTCCTGGGTGCCTATGGTTGATATACCATTCTAACTTGTAAAAGTGTCACAGGAAGTAAGGGCAGCCTCCATCTCATAGGACAAAGTGGTTGCCAAGGCAATGACCTCAAAGAATTCCTGAAGGAAGTAATCTCACCTCACTTTCTTGGTGATGGAACTCTCTGAACTTGGAATCCGGGAAGCCAGGCACCCAGAGCCAGTCTCAGTCCCAGTCCCAGTGGTCTTATTTTTTGGATTTACCAAGGACAGAGTCAGTCTTTCTTGGTACCTACTGAGGTGAGGATGAACAAATGTCAGGAAAGCTCTGAAGAGGGGCCTTTCCTGAGACAGCAGGTAGTGGCTCACCGCTGGCTAGTGACAACTTCACAGATTTGGCCAACGAGACCATATCTGACACAGGACAGGCGATTTCATCAGAACATAGTTTGGCCCACCAGTCAGAAGACACTCCCAATAGTCACAGACCTACTTGGGGAAGGAGCTTCCTTTGTGTGTGTGGGTGTGGGTTTGAGATTTTGTCTCATGTTCTGAGAATAGGTAGGAAAGGCGGTTTGTTTGGTTTGGAGTGAACTGTTTCTGGTAAGTCGTTTGACAAGGCCAGTGTTTCTTTGTCTGTGTATCCCACTGTGTCCGTGGTTTTAGATATTAGAAAAGAGAATGAATCATTGGATGTGTCCTGTCTAGACTCAACTTGCCCAATTTATGAATGGACTGCGGCTTGACTTATGGGTGGACAACTCCAACAATCTTCCTAAGTTCCTGTTTTCTTCCTGAATTCTGGCCACTCTCCAGAATAGGCTCATGGTTTTTTGTCCAAAATATGTACCACCTCCAAGCTCTGTGACATGGCCATGTACTGGATAGCTGAAAGAAATGGGAGCATCTCAGAAAACTCAGATATTAGTTTGACCAGGAAATTCTAAGTGAAGAAACTCTGCTTTGGGCCTTTTGCTCACCAATTGTTCTGATGCCCTGAATGTCAGGAAGGTCTTTGCCTCAGGCCACACCATTGTAGAGCCTAAAGAAACAGTTTTCAAATGGAAATGAAAGGGCATCACCTATGGCTCTTTGCTTAATTGCTTTGGAAAGGGATGTGTCTGAATCAGCCTTTTGGCCCTGTGTGAGACTGTGGCTTAGATTCTCAGCACCTGATGGATCTAAAGAAGGATCCCATGTGTGCATCCAAAACCAAAATGGACAAAAGAGCAGTCAGTGTGGATGAAGTCTCTCGCATTCCTCTGTAAGGTTCCGGTCATCCATCATGTGAGAATAGTGATAATTTGGTTCAAATGTGTTCCTCAAAACCCTGCAGAGGCTAGCCCATAAGTGCTTGGTTTTTCTCAAGACTCCAATTCACATAAAGAATCTAAAACACACAGTCAGTAGGCCTCAAATTGGAGAAGCACTGCCATATTAATGGCAGGCCTATTTGATCACTCTTGGTTCACTGGAAGGATGTCCTGGCCACCCTTATTTTAGGCAAATGAGGGGCAATTGAGGTTATATTGGACACTGTCTTGGGCTGCACCCCTCATGGAAACCTCCAGCCAGAGATTATGATGATTGTGGAAATGGAAGAAGATGAGTGCCATGTGGAAGTGTTTTGGATTTAATTGTGGATATTTGTGTGACACTTGGAAGACATAACAAGGTCTACCTGGGCTGGAACTCTGGTGTGATTCCCCTTATAGATTGAGTTCAGGAACTGATCTCAGAGAAGTATTGCCATGTATTGTGTTGTGATTTAAGAGGCCATGTATGAGAGTCACCCTTGGAAACTGAGATCTAGCCCCAGAGTGGCTTTCCACAGAGCACTGGGAATTTCAGCCAAGATAACACATGATTTCATTCTAAAGACTTGGCAGCCATAGTTGAGAGTGAAAACACACATGGACCTCATATTGTAGACCTTAATGGGCCTGGCTTAATGTGACCTTTTGGCCATTCTTTGGGAAGCCTTGCCTGTGAGGGTTCTCCAGAGCATTCATTGAAATAATCTTGCTCACCATTTACTGGTTCCTGAATGAATTGAAACCCACAGTGCCTCCAACTTCATCCTTGAAAAATGTCTAAATAAATACCATGAAATTTTTGAAATTCCCATGACCAGGTGGCACTGGAGAATCTTTGGATGTCCTGTTGCTGATCATGGATGTACCAGACAGTGCCTTGCTTGACTGGGTTTTATGAAAATTGTGTAGAACAGAGGTGCCAGAAAGTTGCAGCCTGCTGAGAAGTGGGCCTAGAGCTGTGGTGGGCAGGAGTGTGATAAAACATCTGTGTTGGAGCAATGTGGATCTTCCATTGACTTCAAAATGGATTGTGGATTACATGAAGCAGCCAGCAGACCCTTGTAATTAAAGGCATCTTGTTATATGGAGAGGATTCAGGGCAATGTTCAGAATCAGGTTGCTATGGACAAGGATGCAATGTGGCAAGCTTTGAGGGATAGAAGCGTGGTTGGTGCGTTCTTCTGCAGACTCTGAACCACCACACATGACAGAACTCCCTCCAGCACTGTGTCTCAGTTGAACTCCTTGAATTTCATGAAGCAAATACCAAACTCCCAGTTCAGCAGCAAAAACCCCACAAAAAGTGGAGGAGGACCAAATGGCTTCACAGTCCAACGGGGAGACACTTAGCCCCCAGAGGCCACAGTTTACCTAAAAAGAAGAAAATCAACACTGCTACCTCATGTTCATTGGAAAATAAGATACCATGTTCTCCACGTCACATAGAGGCAGACCCAGCTTTGATGGTCTCACTACAAAGGAAGCCAATTCTCCTGACAACAACATAATTTTCACGTTCCCAAACTCAGAGGCAGTTGCTCTAAAAGTTTTTAGGCCAGCAGAGCTCCATGTTTGTGGAGTGTTTACCCTGTCCCTTACTTTTGGAAACTCCTCTACAACCTCCAAGGTTGTGAACTCCTGAGCATTTTCCATTCCAGATATGTATTCACTGATTTTCTATCTATTCTCCTCTAACTGTGTCTTACTTGGGGTGAAGGTAATTTCAAGGCATTGTTCTGGATGAGAGTGGGAGGATATTTGTGTAGCATATATTTGCATACAAATTGGATTCAATTTCCAATTTTCCTTTTGAAATACTGAATCCCTGACACTAACCCATACCTACTAGACTCAGACAACTCATCCTAATATGATAGAGAAAAATAACACAAACCTATAGAAATACAAGCAGTTCATTGGAGGCATGTTGTATAGTTGGACTTGCATTTTGCATTATACAAGGTAGGAGTTATAAATCTAGTCAATGTTTAATAGAAAAATATCTCCATGTGTTTTTAAAGTTAACAAATATGAGAATTCATGTTTCCCTTTCTCTTTAGCCTATTCACACTTGTATATTTATATGCATATATAGAATCCTACCAGGTATCACACGTACATTTTTGTGAGGTGGCTGACTTGGCAGATACAAATTGTGAGAAGAGATCACTCCTCCTAAATGCTGTTGGAACTGAAAATTCAACCTATAGGGAGCGTCCTAGTAGAACAACATTATACGTAAACTCATGTTCAGTAAAATAAATATTTTTGCATCTGTGGATGATATATATTTACTGATGAATTTCGATTGGCATTTATATTGCTACTTTTTAATGTCTGTGAGTGTTTTGTGTGTGTGTGTGTGTGTGTGTGTGTGTGTGTACACTCTCCAGATTTTTCAAAATATGAAATATATGTGTCTAATATACACTCTCTAAATTCATTTATATTCATGTATGTGGATTTTTAATCAACTTTTCACAAGATTATTCTCAGAAATATTCATCCACCTGAAATACATATTTGTTTCCTAGTACTGAAAACTAACTTCAGGGAATGATGCATACAAATCCTAATTATTCTACAGTAACTGACCCAGTCTAACATCAATGCAAGTAGATTCCAATGGGACATGATATGTAATTCTTTATTCATTTGTATTTGACACTTTTACATTATTATTTCTTCAGTTTTTGCACATCATAGGATATACATTTCATCCACAAGTTCACAAATTTGTAGGCATTTGTTTCAAATTTAATCACTTTTTGCTTCAGAACACATGTATTGTCAGGGTTTCTTTACTGGTATTTTCATGAGTCTTCTTTCCAAACACATTATTTCCATAGTCACTTTTGAAGCAAAACTCACACACTCTTCATGATAAACCAAAACACGAATATTACCATTAGATGTATAACTGCTTGGAATGAATGATTGTATATCAATATACGATTTCCTGTGATTTTTCAGATATTTGATCAATTCATTTTTTAAAGTTGAAAAAAGTTATATTATTCATTCACATTACGGTCTATTCATTCTTTATCTCTATATTCATAGACACAGGGTACACCTCTTTGTACCCCCGATTCTAATTTTACATCTTCAATATATTGCTTGCAGAAATGGTGGAAGACATACTCATGTCACCTGATGTACATATACATTTTATCAAAGTAATATTCTGGACAAAAAAATGTAAAGGTCACATTTATGATTGTACCAAAGCCTAAATGTAAAGTGTACATGAATTACTAAAAACATCCATGTCCAGGTTGCATAATGCTGTCAATTGTCAATCCTATTGGTGACTACATATTTGTTTCTTCCTAATTTATATATTCAAACTCAACCCTGTTGGAAATGTCTAATCCTATCACTCACTTTATACTTTGCCTGATTTCATAATGTTTCTATTGATATCTGCTTTTCAACAAATTTTCCCAAGTTGATCCTAGTGACTGACACTTCATATGTGCTGACATTTACATTCACTCTATAATCGAAACCCTACTGCTAAAGAACTTTTGGTCCAAATCCTATACTCACTCTTCTTTCTAAACCTACCGACTATCTTCCTAATCCTACCGACTACCCCTTTTTGACTGGATGTTCTCTTCTACATTCAATAAAATGTCCTATGCCATTGTATATCGAATTATCTGAGACAATTTTGCAGAGCATAATTCAAAGCTAAGTATCCCAATCAAGGGCCCAATGTCCTTCTGGGCTTCAAATCATACCTAGATTTCTGTTTTCATACTTATATTTCACCTCTATATTCTTGTAAATATCGCAGGTTCCCAATAGCATTATTCATCGCACAGAATGATTCGTAACCCAAATCAAACCTGTTATTAACCCTAAACATACTCTGTTCCCTCAATCTCATTTTACAGAAGAGCAGGGACAGAGTGGTTTTTAACAATACAGGAAACTTGGGGACCTTCCACCTGCTGCGAACTTCAAAGGTCCATGAAGAAATGATACCTGGAGAAGTTGTAGGCAGGTATGAAGGACCTGAGAGAGCAAAAGTCATCTTCCATGGCAAACAACCTGGTCAGGATGAATGGATATGTATGAATCAGCCTCTCTCTTCTTATTGTAGAGAAGATGGACCAAACCAGGCCTGTGTGGAGAGCTGTTCTTGGGTGCCAATGGTTGATATACCATACTACCTTGTGAAAGTGTCACAGGAAGTAGGGGAAGGCTCCATCTCATGGGATCTTTGGAAGCAAGTGTTAGGACAAAGTCGTTGCCAAGGAAGTGACCTCATTCAGTTCCAAAGAAAGTGACATACCTCATTTCCTTGGTGATGGAACTGTCTGAACTTGGTATCCAAAAATCCAGGCACCAAGAGGCAGTCCCAGTCCCAGTCCCAGTGGGCTCACTTGTTTGGATTTACCAAGGACAGAGTCAGTTTTCTTGGAACCTAATGATGTGAGGATGGCCAAATGCCAGGAAAGCTCTGAAGATGGACCTTTCCTGAGAAAGCAGATAGTGGTTCACCACTGGCTCCTGACAACTGCACAGAGTTGGCCAAGGAAACCAGATCTGAGAGAAGACAGACCATTTCAGGGGAACATAGTATGGCCCACCAGTCAGAGGACACTCTGGATAGTCACAGACCTACTTGGGTGAAGGAGGTGCCTTTGTGGGAGTGTGTGTGGGTTTATTGTTTTGTCTCATGTTCTGAGAATAGATGGGAAAGGCGGTTTGGTTTGGAGTGGACAGTTTCTAGTAAGTTGTTTCACAAGGTGAGTGTTTCTATGTCTGTGTATCCCACTGTGTCCATTGTTGTAGACATTGGAAAAGAGAATGCATTAATGGATGTGTCCTGTCAAGTGTAAATCTTCCCATATTTCAACCTGCCCAATATATGAATGGAGTGCAGCTTGTCTTGTCGATGTGCAACACCTGCTATCTTTCTAAGTTGTTGTTTTCTTCCTGAATTATGGCCACTCTCTAGAATAGCCTCATGGATTTGTGTTCAAAATATGTACCACCTCCAACTCTGTGACATGGCCATGTACTGGATAGCTGAAGAGAACTGCGAGCATCTCAGAAAACTCAGATATCAGTGTGACCAGGAAAGTCTCAGTGGAGAAACCCTGCTTTGGGCCTTTTGCTTACTTATTGTTGTTTTTCACTGAATGTCAGGAAGTTCTTTGCCTCAATCCACCCCTTTGTGAAGCCTGAAGTAAACAGTTTTCAAATGGAAATGAATGGCATCACCTGTGGCTCTTTGCTTAATTGCTTTGGGAAGGGATGTGTCTGAATTAGTCTCTTGGCCATGTGTGTGGCTTTGAGTTAGATTCTCAGCACCTGATGCATCTAAAGAATGATCCCATGTGTGCATCCAAAACCATAATGGCAAAAAAATCATTCATTATGGATGAAGTCTCTTGCCTTCCTCTGTAAGGTTCCTGAACTCCATCAAGTGAGAATAGGGATTCTTTGGGTCAAATGAGTTCTTCAATTCCCTGCAGAGGTGCTTGGGTTTTCGAGTAACTCCAAATCACATAAGAAATTGATACCTGAAATCAGTAGGCCTCAAATTGGAGAAACACAGAAGTATTAACGGCAGGCCTATTTGATCACTCCTGGTTCACAGAAACGGTGTCCAGGCCACCCTGACTTTAGGCAAATGAGGAAAAAGCGAGCTGATTTTGGACACTGTCTTGGCTTTTCTCATGACTCCAATTCACATAAAGAATCTAGACCCCACAGTCAGAGAGCCTCAAATTGGATAAGCGGAGAAGTATTAAGGTCAGGCCTATTTGATCACTCCAGGTTCACAGGAAGGGTGCCCAGGCCACGCTGAAGTTAGGCAAAAGAGGTGCAAGAAGCTTATTTTGGACATTTTCTTGGGTTGCACAACTCATGGAAAACTCCAGGAAGAGGTTATGATTAGTGTCTATATGGAAGAAGAATAGGACCATGAGGGAGTATTCTGGTTTTAATTGTTTTCATTTGAGTAGCGGTTGGAAGAGTTGTCTGGGTCCACCTGGACTTGAACTCTGGTGTGATTCTCCTTATAGACTGAGTTCTGGAACTGACCTGAGAGAAGTATTGCCATGAATTGTGCTGGGATTTTAGGAGGCCAGGCATGAAGTTGCCATTGGAACCTGAGATCTAGGCACAGGTTGGCTTTCCACAGAACACTGCGAATCTCAGCCAGGATATTACACGATTTTATTCTGAAAGACTTGGTATGCATTATAGAGATTCAAAACCCACATGGACCTCGCTTTATAGACCTCAATTGGCCTCGCTTCATGTGACTTTTTGGCCACTCATTGGGTAGCCTTGCATGTGAGAGTACTCCAGAGCTTTGCCTGAAACTAGTTTCCTAACCCTTTAAGGGTTCCTGAATGAATTGAAACCCACAGTGCCTCCAACTTCATCCATGAAAAATTGCTAGATAATTACCATGAAATTTTTAAAATTCCCATGACCAGATGTCACTGGAGAACCTTTGATGTCCTGTTGATGATCATGAATATACCAGGCAGGGCCTTGATTGACTGGGTTTCATGAAAATGGTGTAGAACAGAGATGCTATTAAGTAGGAGCCTGGTGAGTAGTGGGCCTAGAGAAGTGTTATGCAAGTGAGTGATAAAACATCTGTGGTGGGGCCATGTGGATCTTCCATTGGCTTCCAAATGGCTTGAGACTGACATGGTGCAGCCATCAGACCCATATACGTAAAGGCATATTTTTATATGGAGAGGTTTTAGGGCAATGTTCAGAATTATGTTGCTATTGTCAAGGGGGCAAGCTACGTGGGATAGAACCCTGGTTGGTGCATTCTCCTGGAAACCATGCCCACCACAGCTGACAGAACTCCCTTCAGCACTGTCTCCCATTTGAACTCATTGTATTTCATGAAGCAAATACCAAACTCCCAGTGCAGCAGCAAAAAACACGACGATAATTGGAGGATGACCAAGTTGTGTCACAGTCCACACGGGGAGACACTTAGCCCTAAGTGGCCACAGTTTACCTACAAAGAGAGAATTCAGAACTGCTGCCTCATTTTTATTGGAAAATAAGAAACCATGTCCTCCAGGTCACATAGAAGCAGATCGAGTTTTGATTGTCTCACTACAAATAAAGCTAAAGCTAATGAAAACAACATATATTTTAAGTGCCCAACCTCAAAGGCAGGTTCTCAAAAAGTCTTTAGGCCAGCAGAGCTCCATGTTTGTGGAGTGTTTACCCTGTCCCTTACTTTTGGAAACTCCTCTACCACCTCCAAAGATGTGAAATCTGGAGCATTTTCCATTCCTGATAGGTATTCACAGATTTTCTAACTCTTCTCCTCTAATTGTGTCTTACTTGGGGCGAAGGTAATGTCAAGGCATTGTTCTGGAGGAGAGTGGGAAGAATTTTCTGTAGCATATATTTGCATACACATTGGATTCAGTTTTCTATTTTCCATTCAAAATACTGAATCCCTGACTCTAACCCATACCCGACCAGACTCTGACTACTAATTCTAATATGATGGAGAAAACTAATCCAAACAGAATAGAAATACAAGCAGTTCAGAGTAGGCCTGGTGTATTGTTGGACTTGCCTTTTGCATGATACAGAGTTGGAGTTATGAATCTAGTCGATTTGTTGTTGAAATAGTTGTCCATGTATTTTTAAGGTTAACAAATATGTGAATTCCTGTCTCCCTTTCTCTGTATTCTTATATGCACATATAGATTCCTACCTGGTACCACACGTACATTCTTGTGAGGTGGCTGACTTGGCAGATACAAATTGTTAGAAGAGATCACTCCTACTAAACTTGTTGGAATTGGATATTCAACCTATGGGGGAGCTTGCTAGTTGAACAGCATTATACATAAATCCATGTTCAGTAAAATTAATATTTTTAGATCTCTGGATGATGCATATTTTATAATGAATTTTGATTGACATATATATTGCTACTTTTTTGTCTGTGTGTGTGTTTTGTATATATATATATATATATATATATATATATATATATATATATATATATATACACACTCTCCAGATTTTTCAAAATATGAAATATATGTGTCTTATATACACTCCCTAAATTCATTCATGTTTATGTATGTGGATTTATATTCATATATTCACAAGATTATTCTGAGAAATATTCATCCACCTGAAATTTGCCTAATGATCTCAAATGTCAATCCTATTTGTGACTACATATTTGTTTCTTCCTAAGATTATATATGTAAACTCAACCCTGTTCAAAATATCTAATCCTATCACTCACTTTATTCTTTGCCTGTTTTCGTAATGTCTCTATTGATATCTGCTTTCCTACATATTTTCCCCAGTTCATCATTGTGACTGACTCTTCACCTGTGCTGACATTTACATTCACTCTCTAATCGAAACCCTATTGCTAAAGAACATTTTTTCCAATTCCTATACTCACCCTTCTTCCTAAAAGTACTGACTATCTTCCTAATGCTATAGACTATCCCTTTTTGACTGTTTGTTCTCTTCTACTTTCAATCATCCAAGTAAATGTGGGGCGAGCTTCAGAGGAGGAGACAACCAGCAGACTATCTCATGCAACATCAAAGGGTTTTTTGGGTGTCCAGCATGCTGGGGCTCAGAGATCACTTGAATCGAGCAGATAGCCCTGAGAATAGCTTAAGTAGAGCTTATATACTTTCCCTGGAGAGGGCAGGGAGGGAATTTTATTGATGGGTCAGGGCGAGTGGGTGGTTTGCGTGCAACTGGGTGAGGGAGTACATTCTGCAGTTGCGCAGTTGGGGACAGAACATTCTGGGAACAAGATTTGCAAGCATTTCTCAAGATTTCAACAGTGTTTTGTTAAGCATATAGAAAAACAAGAAGTGACAAGTACCTATTTTATTAACCTTTTATTCCCCACTTTTTCTTCTGGCTACTTTTAATCATAAAAATGATCATTGGAGGGTGTCACATTCTATGTCTGCTAGTGGGGTATTACCATAAGTTTAACTCGTCCAATTTGAGCCTGGAGAAAAGAAATTACACGGTTGAGCAAACAGGGTTTTATAGTTAGCAATAATATGAGGATTATTATTGGACCTGCCAGGTTGATAAAAACGTAGTTAACCAGGAGGAGTGTGTGAACCAAGACTCAAGCCACCCTTTTTGGGCCTCTCTCTCTTGTTGATGCTCTTCAAGGTGTCTTTTAAATTTACTCATAGATTTTATTACAACTCCAGTATGGTCAGCATAAAAACAACATTCTTCCCTCAATGCATCACAAAGGCCCCCTTCTCTAATAAAGAGGAGGTCCAACCCTCAACTGTTCTGTAAAACAACTTCAGAGAGAGAGGTTAAAGATTCATGCAAAGCTCTGATGGGGGTTTCTAATATCTTAGTTTTGCTATATTGCTGCTTCTAATTGGGTCATTTGTTGTGTCCCATGGACAATGGCAGTGGCTCCTCTGCCCACCCGTGCAGCAACTCCTATTCATAATAGGATGGCTAAAGTGAGCGATACATGTTCCCCGTGGAACCGGTTGTATTCCCCCCCCCCATTTGATCTTCAAACGAACCTGCATCATGATTGAGCACTCTGGGAAACATCTGCACCATTTCAAAATTAATCCCATCTGTTGACCATTTCATGAAAACATAAACAATGTTTAAGTATATAGAATTATGCTGTTGTAGGGACAGACAAGGCAAGGCACCTAAGATAGCACTGAAGACATGGAAACAGTCCTATTTTGTTGCAACCGGATTCAGAGGGCATTGCTTCTGTTGTAATCAATTAATCCCCTGAAACTCAAGTTTAGGTAGTTTCAGAATTTTGTACCCAGCATATAAGGATGGGGCTCAGAAGTTTACAGTCTGCAGAAGTTCAAAAAAGCAGTATTTGTTTCTGATTTTTCCTCTGTTCTGGGCAAGTTAAATTTTCAAGGACACATGGGAGGGGGAGAGCTTTTTATTCCCTTTCTTATTTTCCCCCTGCCAGCTGTTACAACGGAGCCCATTTGGTAATTTCTTTATCTTAGAAATGTAGCCATTTCTGTGAAGCCCCAGCTGAAGACCAGAGGCCTTGTTCACATATTTTGTGAAAAACAAGTTAGGGGTTGTCTAGCTTAGAAGTACTGAGTTTATTAGCCAGTGGCCAAGAAGAACAAGGCAATACAAAAAGAGAAAGTTTATCTACATTGAACTCTTTATAGAAACTCTATGCTGAAAGTTCTAAATTCAGCCATGGTGAAGACTTCTGGAGAAGGACATTTAAGACTTTTCTGTGGGCCTGGTACAGAGGGGGAATACGGGGAAGGTGGGGCTGAGAGAAGCTCTGAGGATCTGAGAATGAGGAAAAAGAGAGATGTAAAAGAATAATTGGAAAGGGGTTTGGGAATTTCCTAGCAACAAAACTTCAGCAGTAGAACAGGTAGAGCAGAGCAGAAAACGGGAGTGAGTGTCCCAAAATTCTGTGAGGGACTTTAAATTTTAGTAACCTGTTTTCAGTGATGACAAAGCAACTTTAATGGCCATTTATATTACATCTTGGATAAGGGTCTGAGATCTCTCCTCAGCCCATTTGAGCTTTGGGTTAGCTGGAAAGAGGACCTGGTGGGACCCGGTGAGGGCACTGACAGGAGAAGAGAGGAATGAGTCGGTGGAGGGGTACCTCAGTACCTGCTACCTCACTAGTGGGCAATTGTCTGAGAACTGGTGGAGGTTTGGGTTTCTGATCTAGTAATTGGAGGGGAGAAATCAGGTTGCTGAGGTGGGAGTGACAGCAGAGAGTCTGGAGCAGAAGGCTGAGGATAAAAATCTATTGGAGAAGCATAGTTCAGGATGTGAGTGAAGGAGGGAAAAGGCTTCCACATAGGGGAATCTCCTTTCACCCTTTTGAGCACTTGCAGAAGTTAAAAAGGTCACGCAAAATTTGAGGATCTAGTGACCACTCTGGGGGCCATCCTTTTTCTGTTTTCTACTTGGTAATATGGCCAATACTGTGTACTGAATTTGATGAAGTATTGGGGTTCCATCAGGCAGCCCCTGTATGATCACATCTCCATGAAATACAGAAGAAGTCGGCTTTTCCCCCACACAGCCGTTACTCTTTGTGGCTTTGATAGTTTGCCGGGCAAACATAGTAATCTAGGCTAGCCAACCGCATCTGGCTCGCGTGTCCCTACATACATAATGTTTGTTTCCATTATCTATGGCACGGAAGGGATTTAATGGTATTTTAGTGGGATTTTCTTCATCAGGGATATCCCAATAAAAAAGACCTATGGCCAGCTGACAAATGTCTGGGTGGAGAGATGGCCACCAGGTCCCTAAGGGGGCTGTATGCGAGATAGATTATACTCTTTTCCAGTAGGATTTGTGATCAGCCATCGCTGCTTAACAGGCTGATGAGGGTTAGGACTACTTGTGGCCAAGGGGAGAGTATATAACCTTATCCACATGGCGAATACACAATTTGAAACTGTTACCAGTCTTTTCCAGTTTCCAGAAAGATTCTGGACAAGGAGCAGGCTTGAGATGAGAGGCATGGATCCAGGAAGTGATTCTGTATACCTTTACCACTGTAGGTGTTATAAGTAGCACCTGGTATGGTCCTTTTCAGCAGGGTTCCAGGGATTACACCTGATGTCATCTTACATACATGAAGTCTCTTATTTGATATGGATGTGGAATCCCCTGGTACACAGTTTGGTAGGCAGTGGCCAGCTATTTTCACAGGTATCACTGAGTTCTTTCAAGAGCTTTAAGTCTGTCAACCAAGAGGGTGTGAAATGGATCCTTAGGTCTTACAGTTGGGCTTAGGACCCTTACTGGACGAGGGCCACCATAGAGAATTTCTCAGGGGGTAAGGCTACTCAAAGAAACAGAAGGATTTTTTCTTGCATGAAACATTGCATAAGTCAGGAGCATAGTTCAATCTTCTATGCTGGTCTCTAAGCTTAATTTCGTTAAGGTCTCTTTAATTGTTCTATTCATTCTTTCTACTTGTCCTGAACTCTGGGGTCTATAAGCACAATATAACTTCCAATTAATCCCCAGGTTCCTGGCTAACCCCTGACTTACCTGGGCCATGAACATCGGTCCATTATCAGATCCTATTACCGGCTTAGCTTCCTCCAATGGTAGAGAGGCTTAGTCAGAAGCAGGGGAATCACTTAGAGTGTGTTGTGTGTTAGGGGACGAGGGCAGTGGATAAGGAGGGGAAGAAGAGTCCAGTAGAGTCAAATCTTGTGACTCAGGGAGAACAGAGGGTGGAGGAGGTGGAAGAGGTGAGGGTTTGAGAGATCATGGGGGAAGGAGTATGAGCAGAGGCATGGGCAAGGAAAGGCTTCACCCATGGAGGAGGAGATTTGCAGAGGTCGGCAAAGTTAAGATATATGGCTGTTGATAAGGATGGCTATGTGGCCCTGGCTGAAAGACAATATCTCTGACTTTTTAAATTAGTGGGAAGTAGAAAGATATTTCTAGGGGCCATACGACTCCAAAATGGACCATTCTGAGGCACAGAGAGTCTGCCAGGTCTAGCGTTTTACTAAAAAAAGAAAGATACTGAGCCCTTAAGCGGACTTTGGTTCAGTGATCAAGGGTCAGGGACAGAGGCATTGAAGTGCTCTGTCCCATAATGAAAGGTACACAAACAGTGAAAGCAAAGTCACATGACACAGATAAGACAAGACCATGAAGACAGGCAATGGACGTCCAACACTGAGACCAGGAATGCGTAGCCGGCAAAACCCGATAGAATGGCAATACCTAATCTAAAACAAAATATCACTGAGTCGATGAAGCAATTGTTCCTTGATTCTCCGAGTCCTCTGCGGGGTCCCCCAGGGAGGTGCCCTATGTCTCTGTGACACGTCTCTCAGCCACCGTCGGAGAGACCCCAGGCTCTTCATCGCCAGCAATTTTGCCAAGCCCTAACATGACACCTGAAACCAGAAAGAGGCGCCTTACTTGCTCCGAGAGGAGCCCGTTGGGGGTCTCTCATCCGCCACTGCCAGAACTCGGTGGAACCTCAATATGTAAAGGTCAGGCGAGTGTCGGAGGAAGAGACTACCAAGAGACTGTCTCATGCAACAGCAAAGGGTTTTTTGGGTCCAGCTTGCTGGGGCTCACAGCTAACTTAAATAGATCAAAGAGCTCTGAGAACAGCTTATGCAGAGCTTACATACATTTCTTGGAGAGGGAAGGGAGGGAAGTTTACTGATGTGTAAGGGTGAGTGGGCGGTTCGCGTGACACCGAGTGAGGCAGTACATTCTGCAGTTTGGCAGTTGGGAACAGTACATTCTAGAACAAGATTAGCAAACATTTCTCAAGATTTCAACAGTGTTTTGTTAAGCATACAGAAAAACAGGAAATTACAAGTACCTATTTTATTAACCTTTCACTACCGACTATCCCTTTTTGACTGGATGTTCCTTCTACATTAATTCATGCAAGGTACAAGGACCTATGCCATTGTATATCGATTTATCTGAGACATCTCTGCAGAACGTAATTCAATGCTGCGTATCCCAATCAAGGGCTCAATGCCCTTCTGGCCTTCAAATCATACTTAGATTTCTTTTTTCATACATATATTACACCTATATATTCTTATACACATAGCAAGTTCCCAATACCATTATTCATCCAGCACAATGATTTCTAACCCAAATCAAACATGTTTTTAACCATAATCATACACTGTTCCCTCAATATAACTTTATAGAAGAGCAGGGAAAGAGTTGATTTTACAATAAAGAAATGTAGGGAAACTTCCACCTGCTGAGAACCTCAAAGGCCCATGCAGAAATGATCCCTGGAGAAGATGTAGGCAGCTATGAAGGACCTGCGAGAGCAAAAGTCATCTTCCATGGCAAACAACCCTGTCAGGATAAAAGGTTGTGTCTGAATCAGATTCTCTTCTTAATGTAGAGAACATGGACCAATACAGGCCTGTGTGGAGATCTATTCCTGGGTGCCTATGGTTGATATACCATTCTAACTTGTGAAAGTGTCACAGGAAGTAGGGGCAGCCTCAATCTCATGGGACCCTTGGAAGCAACAGTTAAGACAAAGTGGTTGCCAAGACAGTTACCTCATTCAGTTCAGGAAGGAAATGACCTCACCTCACTTCCTTGGTGATGGAACTTTCTGAACTTTGGATCCAGGAAGCCAGGCACACAGAGCCAGTCCCAGTCCCCATCCCTGTGGTCTCACTTATTTGAATTTACCAAGGACAGTCAGTCTTTCTTGGTACCTTCAGACGTGAGAAGAACAAATGCCAGGAAAGCTCGGAAGCGTTGCTTTTCTTGAGAAAGCAGTTAGTGGCTCACCGTTGGCTCCTGAGAAGTTCACAGAGTTTGCCAAGGAGACCAGATCTGAGACAGGACAGGCTATTTTGGGGGAACATATTATGGCCTACAAGTCAGAGGACACTCCGGATAGTCAAAGACCTACTTGGGGGAAGAAGGTGCCTTTGTGGGTGTGGTTGTGGGTTTGTGGTTTTGTCTCATTTTCTGAGAATAGGTAGGAAAGTCAGTTTGTTTCGTTGGAAGTGGACTGTTTCTAGTAAGTCGTTTAACATGGCGAGTGTTTCTCTGTCTGTGTATCTCACTGTGTCCGTGGTTGTAGACATTAGAAAAGAGAATTCATGAATGGATGTGTCTTGTCTAGTAGAAAGCTTCTCAGCATTCATATTGCCCCATTTATGAATGGACTGTAGCTTGCCTTATTGATGTGCAACACCTGCTATCTTCCTAAGTTCCTGTTTTCTTCCTGAATTCCGGCCAATCTCAAGAATAGGCCTATGGTTTTGTGTCCAAGATCTTTACCACCTCAAAGCTCTGTGACATAACAATGTACTGGATAGCTGTAGGGAATGGGGAGCATCTCAGAAAACTCAGATATCAGTGTGACCAGGAAAGTCTCAGTGGAGAAACCCTGCTTTGGGCCTTTTGCTTACCAATTGTTCTGTTGCCCTGAATGTCAGGAAGGTCTTTGCCTCTGGCCACCCCTTTTTGAAGCCTGACGAAAACAGTTTTCAAAAGGAAATGATTGGGCATACCTGTGGCTCTTTTCTTAAGTGCTTTGAAAAGGGATGTGTCTGAATCAGCGCCCTGGCCCTGTGTGTGGCTGTGACTTAGATTCTCAGCACCTGATGGATCTAAAGAAAGTTCCCATGTTTGCATCCAAATGAAAAATGACCAAAAGAGCAGTAATTGGGATGAAGTCTCTTGACTTCCTCTGTAAGGTTCCTGAACTCCATCAAGTGAAAATAGGGATCCTTTGGGTCAAATGAGTTCTTCAAAATCTGCAGAGGCTAGCCCATAGGTGTTTGGTTTTATCATGACTAAAATTCACATAAAGAATCTAAACCCCACAGTCAGTAGGCCTCAAATTGGAGAATTGGAGCGGTATTAATGGCAGGCCTATTTGATCACTCCTGGTTCACAGGATGGGTGTCCAGGCCACCTTGACTTTAGGCAAATGAGGGTCAAAGGAGCTTATTTTGGACACTGTCTTGGTCTGCGCCCCTCATTTAAACATCCAGCCAAATTATGATGAGTGTCAATATGGAAGAAGATGAGGGCCATATGGGAGTGTTCTTGTTTTAATTGTGGTAATTTGTGTGGTAGTTGGAAGAGATGACTGGGATCACCTGGGCTTGAACTCTGGTGTGATTCCCCTTAAAGAATGAGTTCTGGATCTGACCTCAGAGAAGTATTGCCGTGAATTCTCTTGGGATTTTACTAGGCCACGCGTGAGAATCGCCTTTGGAAACTGAGATCTAGGCCCAGGATGGCTTTCCACGGAGCTCGGGGATTCTGAGCCAGGATATCACATGATTTACTTCTTGAAGACTTGGCAGCCCTAGTTGAGAGTCCAAACACATATGGACCTCACATTATAGAGCACAATGTGTCTGGATTCATGTGACCTTTTTGCCAGTCTTTTGGAAGGCTTTTCTGTGAGTGTTCTCCAGAGCTTTCATTGAAATGAGCTTCCTCACCATTTAATGGTTCCTGAATTAATTGAAACCCACAGTGCCTCTAACTTCATTTTTGAAATATGACTAGATTAATACCATGAAATTTCTGAAATTCCCATGACCAGGTGGCACTGGATAAACTTTGGATTTCCTGTTGCTGATCATGAGTGTACCAAAGAGTGCCTTGATTGACTGGGTTTCGTGAAAATGGTGTAGAACAGAGATGCCAGTAATTTGGAGCCTGCTGAGTAGTGGGCGTAGAGAAGTGGACTGTAGGTGTGTAAATAAATGTTTTTGGTAGGACCACCTGGATCTTCCATTGGCTTTGAAAGACTTGCGACTGACATGGTGCAGGCAGCAGACCTTTATATGTAAAGGCATCTTGTCATATGGAGAGGTTTCAGGGCAATGTTCAGAATCAGGTTGCTATAGTCAAGGGGAAAGCTATGTAGGATAGAAGCCTGGTTTGTACATTCTCTTCGCGACCCTGACCAACCACACATGACAGAACTCCTCCAGCATTTTTATCCCAGTTGAACTCCTTGTATTTCGTGAAGCAAGTACCAAACTCCCAGTGCAGCAGTAAGAAACACCCTGGAAAGTGGAGGATCACCAAATGGCTTCACAGTCCACATGGGAGACACTTCAGCCCAGTGGCCTCAGTTTACCTACAAAGAGAGAATTCAGCACCGCTGCCTCATGATCATTGGAAAATAAGAAACCATGTTCTCCAGGTAACATAGATGCAGACCCAGATTTCATGGTGTCACTACAAACGAAGCTAAATCTCCTGACAATTACATATATTTCTTGTTCCCAACCTCAGTGGAAGTTTCTCAAGCAGTCTTTAGGCCAGCACAGCTCCATGTTTCTGGATTGTTTACCCTCTCCCTTACTTTTGGAAACTGTTCTACCACCTCCAGTGTTGTGAATTCCTGAGCATTTTCCATTCCACATAAATTCACAGATTTTCTAACTCCTCTCCTCTAATTGTGTCTTACTTTTAGCGATGGTTATGTCAAGGCATTGTTCTGGATGAGAGAGGGAAGATTTATGTGTATCACATTTTTGCATACACATTAGATTAATTTTCCTTTTTTCCATTTGAAATACTGAATCCCTGACACTAACCCATACCCTACTAGACTCTGACTACTAATCCTAATATCATGGAGAGAAAGAAACCTAACCGAATAGAAATATAGGCCTTTCATAGGAAGCATGGTGTATACTTCTATTTGCCTTCTGCATTATCAAGAGTATGTGTTTTAAATCTAGTCAACTTTTCATTGTAATATTTCTCCATAATTTTTTAAAATTATCACATATATAAATTCCTGTCTCCCTTTCTCTGTATCCTATTCAGCACATGTATTTTTTTATGCATATATATAATATCCTACCTGGTATCACACGGACATTCTTTTGAGCTCCCTGACTTTGGAATATAAAATTGTGAGAACAGATGACTCTCCCTAAATAATGATGGAACTGAAAATTCAACCTATGGGTGAGCTTCCTAGTGAAAAACACTATACATAAATCCATGTTCAGTAAAATGAATATTTTTGGATACGTGGATGAATTATATTTCATGATGAATTTCGATTGGCATATATATTGCTAAATATTAATGTGTGTGTGTGTGTGTGTGTATGTGTGCATGTGTGTGTGTGTGTGTGTGTGTGTTTGTGTATTTTTTTTAAATCTGGAAAATATATATATATGTATATTTTTTTTTCCTCCAGATTTTAAAAAAATATGAAAAATATGTGTCTTATTATACACTCCCTAAATTCATTTATATTCATGTATGTGGGTTCAAAATCCAATCTTTACAAGATTATTTTCAGCAATATTTATATTCCTGTAATACATATTTGTTTCCTACTACTGAAAACTAAGTTCAGTAGGTGGTGCATACAAATCCTAATATTTCTACAGTACCTGACCCAGTTTAACATCAATGCAAGTAGATTGCTATGGGACATGATGTGTATTTTGAAGTTCATTTTTATTCAACACTGGTATATTACTATTTTATCTGTTTATGGACATCATAGGATATATTTTTTCATCCACAACTTCACAAAATTATAGGCATTTTGTTCACATTCATTTACTTACTACTTAAGAACACATGTATTCCTCCATGTTTCTTTACTGGTCTTTTCACTAGACTTCTTTCTAAACACATTATTTTTGATTCCATAATTATTTTTGAAGCAATACTCACCCTTCACGATAAACCGTAACCCTAATATTACCATTACATATATAACTGGTTGGAATGATTGTATATATATCAATATAAGATTTCCAATATATTTTCAGATGCAAACTCAATCCATTATTTAAAGTTGGAACTAGTTATATACTTTATCACAATATGGTCTATTCATGCAACATCTCAAAAATCATCAACACAAGGTACACCTATTTGTATCACCAGTACTAATTTATAAGTTTCCAGAATATTACTCCCCATAATGGTGGAAGAAATACTCATGTCACCTTATCTACATATACAATTTATCACGGTAGTATTCTGGACACAAAATGCAAAGGTCACACATATGATTGTACCAAAGCCTAAATGGAAAGTGACCATGGATTACTAAAAACATCCATGTCCAGGGTGCCTAATGCTCTCAAATGTCAATCCTATTGATTACTACATATTTGTTTCTTCCTAAGATTATATATTCAACCTCAAGCCTGTTGAAAATGTCTAATCCTATCACTCACTTTATACTTTGCCTGATTTCCTAATCTTTCTATTGATATCTGCTTTCCTACATATTTTTCCCAGTTCATCATTGTGACTGTCTCTTCACATGTGCTGACATTTACATTCACTCTCTAACTGAAATCCTATTGCTAAAGAACTTTTGGTCCAACTCCTAGAGTCACTCTTCTTCCTAAACCTACTGACTATCTTCCTAATCCTACAGACTATCCCTTTTTGACTGGATGTTCTCTTCTACATTCAATCATCCGAGGTACACGGTCCTATGCCATTGTATATCGATTTATCTGAGACCTCGGTGCAGAACATAATTCAAGCTAAGTATACCAATCAATGGTTCTGTTGCCCTGAATGTCAGGAAGGTCTTTGCCTCAGGCCACCCCTTTGTGAAGCCTGAAGAAAAAATTTTCAAATGGAAATAAATGGACATCACCTGTGGCTCTTTGCTTAATTGCTTTGGAAAGGGATTTGTCTGAATCTGCTTCTTGGCCCTGTGTGAGGCTGTGGCTTAGATTCTCAGCACCTAATGGATCTAAAGAAAGATCCCATGTGTGCATTCAAAACCAAAATGGCAAAAAGAGCAGTCATTGTGGATGAAGATTCTTGCCTTTCTCTGTTAGGTTCCTGACCCCCTTCAAGTGAGAATAGGGATCCTCTTTGTCAAATGAATTCTTCAATGCTCTGCAGATATGCTTGGGTTTTCTCATGACTCCAAATCACATAAAAAATCTATACCTGACATTCAGTAAGCCTCAAATTATAGAAACAGAGCGGAATTAATGGCAGGCCTTTTTGATCACTCCTGGTTCACAGGAAGGGTGTCCAGGCCACCCTGACTTTAGGGAAATTAGAGGCAAGGGAGCTTATTCTGGAAACTGTCTTTGGTTGCGACCCTCATGAAAACTTCCATCCAGAACTTTTGATGAGGTTCTTTATGGACGAAGATGAGGGCCATGTGGGAGTTTTTTTGTTCTAATTGTGGTCATTTGTGTGGGGGTTGGAAGAGATGACTTGGTCCACCTGGGCTTGAACTCTGGTGTGATTTCCCTTAGAGCCTGAGTTCTGGAACGTACCTCATAGAAGTATTGAAATGAATTGTGTTGGTTTTTAGGAGGCCACGCATGAATGTCACCCTTTGAAACTGAGATCTAGGCCCAAGGTGGCTTTCCACAGAGCAATGGGAATCTCAGCCAGGGAATCACATGATTTTATTCTGAAAGACTTTGCAGCCATTGTTGGCCCTCGGAAGCAAGAAGGAGTGGCCATACTCATATCGATTAAAATCAACTTAAAACCTAAGTTAATCAAAAGTGATAAAGAAGGACACTATATACTGTTAAAAGGCACCATTAACCAACAAGACATAACAATTATCAATTTGTATGCATCAAACAATGGTGGTGCAAAGTCATAAAACAAACTCTCCTCAACTTCAAGAGTCATATAGGCTATAACACAATAATTACGGGTGACTTCAGCACACAACTCTCGCCATTGGACAGATTCTCTAGAGAAAATCTGAATTAAGAAACTATAGAACTTAATAGAACAATCAATAACCTAGACTTAACCAACATATATAGAATATATCAAACATCATAAAGTGGATACATGTTCTTCTCAGCAGCACATTTTTCCTACTCAAATATAGACCATATATTATGCCATATGGAAACTCTTAGTAAATATAAAAGTATGGAGATAATACCATGCACCATATCTGATCATAATGGAATGAAACTTGTAATTAATGATTGAAGAAGGAAGGAAAAATTCTACATCACATGGAAAATGAACAATATGTTACTGAATGATCAATGCGTTACAGAAGACATAAAGGAGGAGATAAAAAATTTCTTAGAGACAAATGACAATACAGACAAAACATACCGGATTCTATGGAAAACAATGAAAGCAGTTTTAAGAGGAAAATTCATTTCTTGGAATTCTTTCCTCAAAAAAAAAAAAAAGAAAAAAACATCAAATAAATGATCTCACACTACATCTCAAAAACCTAGAAAAAAAAAGCAAAACAACAAATGTAGTAGAAGACAAGAAATAATTAAAATTAGAGGAGAAATCAACAAAATTGAAACAAAAAAATTGAAAAAATAAAAGTTGGTTCTTTGAAAATAAATTAAATCGACAGGGCCTTAGCCATGCTAATGAAGAGAAGTAGAGAGAGAACTCAAATTACTAACATATGGGATAAAAAAGGCAACATCACAACAGACACTACAGAAATTCAGATGATAATTAGAAAGTATTTTGAAACCCCATATTCCAATAAAACAGAAGATAATGAAGATATTGATAAATTTCTTATGTCATATAATCTGCCAAGTTTGAGTCCGGAAGACTCACACAATTTAAATAGATCAATAACAAAGGAAGAAATAGAAGAAACCTTCAAAAGACTACCAACCAAAAAAAGCCCTGGACCAGATGGTTATACAGCAGAGTTCTACAAAACGTTCAAAGATGAATTAATACCAATACTTTTCAAGCTATTTCATAAAATAGAAAAAGAACTTCTTCCAAATTCATTCTATGAGGCCAACATCACCCTGATCCCAAAACCAGACAAAGACACTTCAAAGAAAGAAAACTACAGACCAATATCTCTAATAAACTTGGATGCAAAAATTCTCAATAAAATCCTGGCAAATAAAAAACAAAAGCATATAAAAAAATTGTGCTTCATGATCAAGAGGATTCATTCCAGGGATGCAAGGCTGGTTCAATATACGGAAATCAATAAATGTAATCCATCACATCAATAGACTTAAAGAGAAGAACCATATGATCATCTCGATAGATGCAAAAAAAGCATTCTACAAAGCACAGCATCCCTTTTTCTTTAAAACTCTATAAAACACTAGGAATAACAGGAACTTACCTCAACATGGTAATAGCTATATATGCTAAACCTCAGGCTAGCATCATCCTAAATGGAGAAAAACTGAAGGCATTCCCTCTAAAATTTGCAACAAGACAGGGATGCCCTCTATCACCACTTCTATTTAATTTAGTTCTTGAAATACTATCCAGAGCAATAATACAGACAAAGGAAATTAAAGGCATAAAAATAGGAAAAGAAGAACTTAAATTATCGCTATTTGTGGATGACATGATAATATATTTAACAGACCCAAAAGGGTCTACAAAGAAACTGATAGAGTTAATAAATGAATTCAGCAAATTGGCAGGATATAAAATCAACACGCATAAATCAAAGGCATTCCTGTATATCAGCAACAAAACTTCTGAAATGGAAATGAGGAAAACCACTCCATTTACAGTATACTCAAAGAAAATAAAAAACTTGGGAATCAACCTAACCAAAGAGGTGAAAGATTTATACAATAGAAACTACAGAACCCTAAAGAGAGAGATAGAAGAAGATGTTAGAGGATGGAAAAATATGCCCTGTACATGGATAGGCAGAAATAACATCATCAAAATGGCGATATTACCCAAAGTTCTCTACAGGTTTAATGCAATGCCAATCAAAAACCCAATGGCATTTCTTGTAGAAATAGATAAAGTAATCATGAATTTCATATGGAACAACAAAAGACCCAGAATAGCAAAAGCAATTCTAAGCAGGAAGTGTGAATCCAGAGTTCAAACTGTACTACAAAGCAATAGTAACAAAAACAGTGTGGTACTGGTATCAAAACAGGCAGATGGACCAATGGTACAGAAAAGAGGACACAGAGACATATCCACAAAATTACACCTTTCTTATATTTGAAAAGGGGCCTAAAAGCATGCAATGTAAGAAGGATAGCATCTTCAATAAATGGTGCAGGGACAATTGGAAATTCATATGCAACAAAATGAAACGGAATCCCTTTCTCTCACAATGCATAAAAGTTAACTCAAAATGGATCAAGGAGCCAGATATAAAATCAGAGACACTGCGTCTGATAGAAGAAAAAGTTGGCTACGATGTACATACTGTGGGGTTGGGCTCCAAATTCCTTAATAGGACACCCATAGACCAAGAGTTCATAAAAAGAATAAACAAATGGGACTTACTTAATCTAAAAAAGTTTTTTCTCAGCAAGAGAAACAATAAGAGAGTTAAATAGAGAGCCTACATCCTGGGAACAAATTTTTACCCCTTACACTTCAGATAGAGCCCTAATATCTAGAATATACAAAGAACTCAAAACAATTAAACAATGAGATAACAAATAACCCAATCAACAATGGGCCAAGGATCTTAACAGACACTTCACAGAGGAGGACATACAATCAATCAACAAGTACATGAAAAAATGCTCACCATCTGTAGCAGTCAGAGAAATGCAATCAAAACCACCCTAAGATACCATCTCACTCCAGTAAGATTGGCAGCCATTATGAAGTCGAACAACAATAAGTGTTGGTGAGGATGTGGGGTAAAGGGTACACTTGTACACTGCTTGTGGGCCTGCAAATTGGAGAGTCCAATATGGAAAGCAGTATGGAGATTCCTGGGAAAGCTGGGAATGGAACCACCATTTGACCGAGATATCGCCCTTCTCAGACTCTTCCCTGAGGATCTTAATAGAGAGCAGTATAAGGATACTGCCACATCGATGATCATAGCGGCACAATTCACAATAACTAGACTGTGGAACCAAACTAGATGCCCTTCAATAGACGAATGGATAATAAAAATGTGGCATCTATACACAATGGAGTATTACACAGCACTGAAAATGACAAAATCATAGAATTTGCAGGGAAATGAATGGCATTAGAATAGATTATGCTAAGCGAAGCTATCCAATCCTTAAAAAACAAATGCCAAATGTTTCCTTTTATATAGAGAGAGCAAATAAGAACAGAACAGGGAGGAAGAACATGAGAAAAATATTAAAACTAAACAGAGATGAGTGGGGGGAGAGAAAGGGAGAGAGAAGGAAAAGCATATGGAAATGGTAGGAGACTACTCAATGTTACACAAAATTACATATAAGAGGTTGTGAGGCTAAAGAGGGGAAAACAAGGGAGAGAATTAAACAAGAGCAGATGAGGTAGAGAGGGAAGATGGGAGGGGAGGGGGAATAGTAGGGGATAGGAAAGGTAGCAGAATTCAACAATAACTAGTATGATATTATGTAAAAACGTGAGTGTGTAACTGATGTGATTCTGCGATTTGTATTTGGGGTAAAAATGGGAGTTCATAACCCAATTAAGTCAAATGTATGAAAGATGATATATCATGAGCTTTATAATGTTTTGAACAACCAAAAAAAAAAAGAATTGAATTTCCAATATTTGAGTCATATAACAACTTTATTTTTTAATAAAATTGTCTTTTATTTGTTATCTTACTTGCTGGTATCTGCCTTTCAGTTTTAAAAAACTATGTGCTTTAGCCATTCATCCATGTAGTATGTAACAGAAAATTTTGAGTGTCTCCATATAACCAGATTGGCAAGGCATCAAGGTTTCCTTCAAAAACAAGGTGAAGGCTTTGTCATTAGAAATTTAATATTCTGCAAAATAATTTTTTTTAACTTTCCAATTAAATTTCCAAAAAAATTTAGAAAAAAAAAGAATCTAAACCCCACAGTAAGAAGGCCTCAAAGTGGAGAAGTGGAGCATTTACCGCAGGCCTGTTTGATCACTGCTGGTTCACAGGAAGCGTGTCCAATCAACCCTGATGTTAGGCAAATGAGGGGCAAGGGAGCTTATTTTGGGCACTGGTTTGGATGTGCCCTCATGGAAAACTCCATCCAGAGGTTACGATGTGTGTTTATATGGAAGAAGATGAGGGCCATGTGGGAGTGTTTTGGTTTTAATTGGGGTCATTTGTGTGGTAGTTGGAAGAGATGACTGGGTCCACCTGGGCTTGAACTCTGGTGTGATTCCCCTTAGAGAATGAGATTTGGAACTGACTTCAGAGAAGTATTGCCATGAATGTTGTTGGGATTTCAGGAGGCCACGCATGAGAGTCGCCCTTGGAAACTGAGATTTTGGCCCAGAGAGGCTTTCCAGAGAGCACTGGGAATCTCAGCTAGGATATCACAGGTTTTATTCTGAAAGACCTGGCAGCCATCGTTGAGAGTCAAAACACACATGGACCTCACATTGGAGACCTCAATGGGCCTGGCTTCATGTGACAATTTGGCCACTCTTTGGGAAGCCTTGCCTGTGAGAGATCTCCAGATCCTTCATTAAAATGAGCTTCCTCAACATTTAATGGATCCTGAATAAATTGAAACCCACAGTACCAAAAACTTCATCTGTGAAAAATAGTTAGATAAATACCATGAATTTTTAGAAATTCTCATGACCAGGTGGCACTGGAGAACCTTTGGATGTCCTGTTGCTGATCATGAGTATACCAGACAGTGCCTTGATTGACTAGGTATCATGAAAATGGTGTAGAACAGAGATGCCAGTAAGTTGGAGCCTGATATGTAGTGGGCCTAGAGCAGTGGTGTGCAGGTGTGTGATAAAACATCTGTGGTGGGGCCTGTGGATCTGCCATTGACTTTCAAATGCCTTGACACAGACACGGTGCAGCCAGCAGACCCTTCTATATAAAGGCATCTTGTTATATGGAGATTTTTCACGGCAATGTTTAGAATCAGGTTGCTATGGTCAAGGGGCAAGCTATGTGGGATAGAAGCCTAGTTGGTGCATTCTCATGCAGACACTGACCCACCACACGTGACAGAACTCCCTCCAGCACTGTGTCCCACTTGAACTCCTTGTATTTCGTGAAGCAAATACCAAACTCCCAGTGCAGCAGCAAGAAACACAATGAAAAGTCGAGGATGACCAAATGGCTTCACAGTCCACATGGGGTGACACTTAGCCCCCGTGGCCACAATTTAGCTACAAAGAGAGAATTTAGCACTGCTGCCTCATGTTCATTGGAAAATAAGAAACCATGTCCTCCTGGTCACATAGATGCAGACCTAGCTTTGATGGTCTCACTACATCGGAAGTTAAAGCTCCTGAAAACAACATATATTTCAAGTGCCCAAGCTCAGAGGCAATTTCTCAAGAAGTGTTTAGGGCAGCAGATCTCCATGTTTGTGGAGTGTTTACCATGTCACTTACTTTTGGAATCTGCTCTATCAACTCCAAGGTTGTGAACTCCTGAGCATTTTCCATTCTAAATATATATTCACAGATTTTCTAACTCTTCTCCTCTAATTCTGACTTACTTGGGGCAAAGGGAATGTCAAGTCATTGTTCTGGATGAGAGAGGGAAGATTGTTTTGTAGCACATATTTGCATACACATTGGATTCATTTTCCAATTTTCTGTTTGAAATACTGAATCCCTGACACTAACCCATACCCTACTAAACTCTGACTACTAATCCTAATATAATGGAGAAAAATAACCCAAACAGAATAGAAATACAAGCATTTCAGAAGAAGCATGGTGTATAGTTGGAATTACCTTTTGCATGATATAAGGTAGGAGTTATAAATCTAGTCAATTATTTGTTGAAATAATTTTCCATGTGTTTTTAAAGTTAAGAAAAATGTGAATTTCTGTCTCCCTTTCTCTGTAGCCTATTAAGCAAATGTATTTTTATATGCACAAATAGAATCCTACCTGGTTTCACATATACATTCTTGTGAGGTGGCTGACTTGGCAGATACAAATTGTGAGAAGAGATCACTCCTCCTAAATGCTGTTTTAACTGAAAATTCAACCCATGGGTGAGCTTCCTAGATGAACAACGCTATACACATATTCATGTTCAGTAAAATGAATATTTTGGGATATGCGGATGAGTTATTTTTCATGATGAATTTCAATTCGCATATATATTGCTACATTATAATGTGTGTGTTTGTGTGTCTATATATACATTATATATATATATATATATATATATTCTCCAGATTTACCAAAATATGAAATATATGTGTCTTCTTATACACCGCCTGAATTCATTCATATTCATATATGTGGATTTATAATCAACTTTTAAAAAGTTTATTCTCAGAAATATACATCCACTGAAATAAATATTTGTTTTCTAGTACTGAAAACTAACTTCAGGGAAGGGTGCTTACAAATCCTAATATTTCTACAGTAACTGACGAAGTTTAACATCAATGCAAGTAGATTCCTATTGGATATGATGTGTTTATTAAAGTTCATTTTAATCAAACCTGGTACGTTATTATTTCTTCAGTTTATAGACATCATAAATTATATCCTTTCATTCACAAGTTCACAAATTTATAAACATTTGGTTCACTTTCAATCACTTCCTCCTTCAGAACACTTATATTTCTCCATGTTTCTTGACTGGTCTTTTCACTAGACTTCTTTCTAAAGACATTATTTTCGATTCCATAATCATTTTTGAAGCAAAACTCACACACTATTTATGATAAACGGTAACCCTAATATAACCATTAGATATATAAGTGGTTGGAATGAATGTATGTATATCAATAAATGATTTCCTCTATTTTTTCAGATATCAATACAATCCATTATTTAAATTTGGAACCAGTCATATAATTTATTCACAGTATGGTCTATTAATGCATCATCTCTATATTCATCAACACAGGGTAAGCCGATTAGTATCCCCAGTACTAATTTATATCTTTTCAAAATATTTCCTCCAGAAATGGTGGAAGAAATACTCATGTCACCTGATCTTCATATACATATTATCACAGTAATATTCTGGACACAAAATGCGAAGGTCACCCTTATGATTGTACCAAAGCCTCAATGGAATGTGAACATGGATTACTAAATATATCCATGTCCAGGTTGCCTAATGCTCTCAAATGTCAATCTTATTGGTGACTACAAATTGGTTTCTTCTTAAGATTATGTATTCAACCTCAACCCTGTTGAAAATGTCTAATCCTATCACGTTATACTTTGCCTGATTTCCTAATGTCTCAATTGATGTCTGCTTTCCTACATATTTTCCCCAGTTCATCATTGTGCCTGACTCTTCACATATGGTGTCATTTATATTCACTCTCTAACCAAAACCCTATTGCTAAAGAACATTTGGTCCAAATCCTAGACTCACTCTTCCTTCTAAACCTACTGACTATCTTCCTAATCCTACACACAATCCCTTTTTGACTGGATGATCTCTTCTACATTTAATCATCTGAGGTACAGGGTCTTATGCCATTGTATATCAATTTAACTGAGACCTCGGTGCAAAACATAACTCAAGCTAAGGATCGCAATCAAGGGTCCAAATCCTTCTGGGCTTCAAATATTACCTAGATTTCTGTTTTCATACTTATGTTCTACCTCTATATTCTTATAAATATCGCTGGTTCCCAATACCATTATTCATCCAGCAGAATGATTTCCAACCCAAATCGAACATGCTATTAATCCTAACTATACAATGTTCTCTCAATCTCACTTTACAGAAGAGCAGGGACAAAGTTGGTATTACAATACAGGAAGTTAGGAGATCTTCCAACTGCTGAGTACCTCAAAATCCATGCAGAAATTATCCCTGGAGAAGATGCAGGCAGCTATGAAGGACCTGAGAGAACAAAAGTCATATTCCATGGCAAAAAACATGGTCAGGATGAAAAGATGTGTCTGAGTCAGCCTCTCTATTCTTTATGTAGGGAAGATGGACCAAACCAGGCCTGTGTGGAGAGCTGTTCCCAGGTGACAATGGTTTCCATACCATTCTAACATGAGAAAGTATCACAGGAAGTAGGGCAGCCTCCATGTCAGGAGACAATAGGAAGAAACTGTTAGGACAAAGTGGTGGCCAAGACAGTGACCTCATTCATTTTCTGAACTTAGTGACCTCACCTCACTTCCTTGGTGATGGAGCTCTCTGAATTTTGTGATCCAGGAAGCAAGGCACCCTGAGCCAGTCCCAGTCCCAGTTGCAGTGGGCTCATTTCTTTGGATTTTCCAGGAACAGAGTCAGTCTTTCTTGGTACCTACTGATGTAAGGGTTGCCAAATACCAAGAAAGCTCTGAAGAGGGTTCTTTCCAGAGAGGATAGGAATTGGCTCACCACTGCGTCCTTACAACTTCACAGATTTGACCAAGGAGACCAGATCTGAGACAGAAAGGCCATTTCTGGGGAACATTGTATGTCCTACCAGTCAGAGGACATTCCAGATAGTCAAAGACCTACTTGGAAGAAGGAGGTGCATTAGTGGGTGTTGGTTTGTGTTTGTGGTTTTTTCACGTGATCTGAGAATAGGTAAAAAAGGAGGTTTGTTTGGTTTGGAGTGGACTGTTTCTAGTAAGTCATTTGACAAGGAGACTGTTTCTGTGTCTGTGTATCCCATTGTGTTTTTCTTTGTAGATATTAGAAAAGAAAATAGCTCATTGGGTGTGTCCTGTCTAGTAGAAAACTTCCCAGTATGCATCCTTCCCAATTAATGAATGGACTGAGGCTTGCCTCATCCATGGGCAACACCTGCTATCTACCTAAGTTCTCATTTTTTTCCTGAATTCTGGCCACTCTCAAGATTAGTATCATGTATTTTTGTACAAGATACGTACCACCTCCAAGCTCTGTGACATGGCCATGTACTGGATAGCTGAAGAGAATGGCGAGCATCTCAGAAAACTCACATATCAGAGTAACCAGGAAAGTCTCCTAGGAGAAACCTTGCTTGGGGGCTTTTGATTACCTATTGTTCTGTTGCTCTGAATGTCAGAAAGGTCTTTGCCTCAGGCCAAACCTTAGTGAAGCCTGAAGAAAAGAGTTTTCAAATGGAAATTAATGGGAATCACCTGTGGCTTTTTACTTTATTGCTTTGGAAAAAGATTTGTCTGAATCAGCCTCTTGGCCCTGTGTGAGCCTGTGGTTTAGATTTTCAGCACCTGATGGGTCTAGAGAAAGATCCCATGTGGGCATTCAAAACCAAAATGGAAAAAAGATCAGTCATTTTGGATGAAGCCTCTCGCCTTCCTCTGTAATATTTCTGACCTCCATCAAGTGAGAATAGGGATCATTTGTGTCAAATGAGTTCTTCAAAGCCCTGCAGAGGCTGGACAATAGGTGCTTGCGTTTTCTCATGACTCCAATTCACACAAAGAATCTATACCCCACAGTCAGTAGGCCTCAAATTTGAGAAGTGGAGCAGTATTAACAGCAGTCCTATATGATCACTTCTGTTTCACAGGAATGTTGTCCAGGCCACCCTGACTTTAGGCAAATGAGGGGCAAGGGAGATTATTTTTGACACTGTCTTGGGCTGTGCCCCTCATGGAAACCTCCAGCTAGAGTTTATGATTAGTGTCTATATAAAAGAAGAAGAGGGCCCTGTGGGAGTGTTTTGGTTTTAATTGTCATCATTTGTGTGGCAATTGGAAGAGATGCCTGGGTCCACCTGGGCTTGAACTCTGTTGTGATTCCCCTTAGAGACTGAGTTGTGGAACTGAACTCAGAGAAGTATTGCCATGAATTGTGTTGGGATTTTTGGAGGCCACGCATGAGATTCGCCATTGGAAACTGAGATCTAGGCCCAGGGTGACTTTCCACAGAGCACTGGGAATCTCAGCCAGGATATCACAAGATTTTATTTTGAAAGATTGTCAGCCATAGTTGAGAGTCAAAACACACATGGAATTCACATTGTAGACCTCAATGGGCCTGGCTTCATGTGACCTTTTGCCCACTCTTTGGGAAGCCTTGCCTGTGAAAGTTCTCCAGAGCTTTCATTGAAATGAGATTCCTCACCTTTTAATGGTTCCTGTATAAATTAAATCCCACAGTGCCTCCAACTTCATTATTGAAAAATATCTAGATAAATACCATGAATTTTTTGAAATTACTATGACCAGGTTGCACTGGAGAACCTCTGAATGTCCTGTTCCTGATCATGATTGTACCAGACAGTGCCTTGATTGACTGGGTTTCATGAAAAAAGTGTAGATCATAGATGCCAGAAAGTTGGAGCCTGCAGACTAGTGGGCCTAGAGCAGAGGAGTGTAGGTGTGTGAAAAAAAAACATTTGTGGTGGGGCCACGTGGATCTGCCATTGGCTTAGAAAGACTTGTGACTGACATGGTACAGCCAGCAGACCCTTCTATGTAAGGGCATCTTGTTATATGGAGAGGATTCCTGCCAAAGGTCAGAATCAGGTTGATATTGTCAAGTTGAAAAGCTATGTGGGATTGAAGCCTCACTGGTGCATTTTACTAACCCACCACACGTGAGAGTACATCCTCCAGCACTGTGTCCCAGTAGAACTCCTTGTATTTCGTGAAGCCAATACCAAACTCACAGTGCAGCAGTAAAAAACACCACGAAAGTGGATAATGACCAAATGGCTCTACAGACAACACAGTTAGATACTTAGACCCCAGTGGCCAAAGTTTACCTACAAAGAGAGAATTCAGCACTGCTGCCTCATGTTCACTAGAAAACAAAAAACCATGTCATCCAGGTCACATAGATGGAGACCCAGAATTGATGGTCTCACTACAAAGGAAGCTGAAACTCCTGACAACAATATATATTTTAACTGCCCGACCTCAGAGGCAGTTTCTCAAAAAGTCATTGGGCCAGCAGAGCTCCATGTTTGTGGAGTGTTTACCCTCTCCCTTTTTGTAACCCGTTCTACCTCCTACAAGTTTGTGAACTCCTGAGCATTTTTCTTTCCACATATGTATTCACAGATTTTCTAACTTTTCTCCACTAATTGTGTCTTATTTGGGGCGAAGGTAATGTCAAAGCATTGTTCTGGATGAGAGTGGGAAGATTTTTGTGTAGCACATATTTGCATACACATTAGATTCATTTTCATATTTTCCATTTGAAATACTGAATCCCTGACACTAACCCATACCCTACTAGACTCTGTCTACTAATCCAAATATGATGGAGAAAAAGAAACTTAACAGAATAGAAATACAGGCCTTTCATAGGAGGCATGGTGTATACTTGGACTTGCCTTCGGCTTTAGCAACGGTATGTGTTATAAATATAGTCAACTTTTCATTGTAATACTTCTCCATGAGTTTTTAAATTTAACACATATGTAAATTTCTGTCTCCCTTTCTCTGTAGCCTATTCATCACATGTATTTTTTAATGCATCTTTAGAATTCTACCTGGTATCACATGTACATTCTTGTGAGCTTGCTTATTTTGGAAGATACAAATTGTGAGAAGAGATCACTCCCTCTAAATACTGATGGAACTGGAAATTCAACCTATGGGTGAATTTCCTAGATGAACAATATTATGCATAAATAAATGTTCAGTAAAATGAATATTTTTGGATACGTGGATGATATCTATTTTATTATGATTTTCAAATGGCATATATATTGCTACATTTTAATGTCTGTGTATGTGAGTATCTATCTATCTATCTATCTATATAGATATAGATATCTACTCTTTAGATTTTCCAAAATATGAAATATATGTGTCTTATTATACACTTTCTAAATTTACTCATGTTTGTGTATGTGGATTTATAATCAAATTTTCACAAAATAATTCTTAGAAATATTCATCCACCTTAAATACATATTTATTTCCTAGTACTGAAAACTAAATTCAGTGAATGGTGCATACAAATCGTAATATTTCCACAGTGACTGACCCAGTTTCACATCAATACAAGTAGACACCTATGGGACCATGATGTGTATTTTGAAGTTCATTTTTATTCAACACTGATACATTACTATTTCTGCAGTTTATGGACATAATAGGATATATTCTTTCATCCACAATTTCACAAATTTATAGGCATTTAGTTCACTTTCAATCACTTCCTACTTCAGAACACATGTATTCCTCCATGTTTCTTGACTGTTCTTTTCATTAGATTCTTTCCAAACACATTATTTTTGATTTCCATAATCATTTTTGAAGCAAAACTCAGACACTCTTCATGATAAACCATAATGCTAATATTACCATTAGATGTATAACTGGTTAGAATGAATTTATATATATCAATATAAGATTTCCTATATATTTTCAGATATCAATTCATACCATTATTTAAAGTTTGAACCAGTTATATTATTTATTCACAGTATTGTCTATTAAGGCATCATCTCTATATTCATAGACCGATGGTATACCTATTTGTATCCCAAATACTAATTTATAAGTCTTTAAAATATTGCTTTAAGAATATTGGAAGAAATACTCTAGCCACCTGATATACATATATGTTTCATCACAGTAATATTCCTGACACAAAATGCAATGGACACACTTATGATTGTACCAAAGCCTATATTGAAAGTGAGCATGTATTACTAACAACATCCATGTCCTGATTAACTAATGATCTCAAATATCATTCCTATTGGTGAGTACATATTTGTTTCTTCCTAAGATTAAATATTGAAACTGAACCCTGTTAAAAATGTCTCATCCTATCACTCACTTTGTACTTTGCCTGATTTCCTAATGTCTCTATTGATATCTGATTTCCTACACATTTTCCCCAGTTCATCACTGTGACTGACTCTTGAAATATGCTGACATTTACATTCACTCTCTAACAAAACCCCTATATCTAAAGAACTTTTGGTCCAACTCCTAGACTCACTGAAATTGGTTCTTCAAAGCCCTGCAGAGGGTAGCCCATAGGTGCTTGGGTTTTCTCATGACCCCAATTCACATAAAGAATCTATGCCCCACAGAGAGTAGGCCTCAAATTGGAGAAGTAGAGCAGTATTAATGGCAGGCCTATTTGATCACACCTGATACACAGGAAGGGTTTCCAGGCCACCCTGAATTTAGGCAAATAAGGGGCAAATGAGCTTATTTTGGACACTGTCTTATGCTGCGCCCCTCATGGAAACCTCCAGCAAGAAGTTATGATGAGAGTTTATATTGAAGAAGATGAGGGCCATGTGGGAGTGTTTTGGTTTAATTGTGGTCATTTGTGTGGTAGTTGGAAGAGATGACTGGGTCCACATGGGCTTGAACTCTGGAGTGATTCCCCTTAGAGACTGAGTTCTGGAAATGAACTCAGAGAAGTATTGACATGAATTGTGTTGGGATTTTAGGAGGCCACACATAAGAGTTGCCCTTGGAGACTGAGATCTAGGCCCAGGATAGCTTTCCAAAAAGCACTGGGAATCTCAGCCAGGATATCACATGACTTTATTCAGAAAGACGTGGCAGCCATTGTTGAGAGTCAAAACACACATGGACCTCAATTGTAGACCTCAATGGGCCTGGCTTAATGTGACCTTTTGGCCACTCTTTGGGAAGCCTTGCCTCTGAGAGTTCTCCTGAGCTTTAATTGAAATAATCTTCCTCACCGTTTCATGGTTCCTGAATAAATTGAAAGCCACAGTGCCTCCAAATTCATCCTTGAAAATTGGCTATATAAATACCATGAATTTTTTAAATTCCCATGAACAGGTGGCACTGGAGAACCTTTGGATATCTGTTGGTGATCACGAGTGTACCAGACATTGCATTGATTGACTGGGTTTCATGAAAATGGTGAGAACAGAGATGCCAGAAAGTTGGAGCCTGCTGACTAGTGGGCCCAGAGCAGTGGTGGGCAGGTGTATGATAAAACATCTGTCGTGGGGACACGTGGTTCTGCCACTGGTTTCCGAATGACTTGTGACTGACATGGTGCAGCCAGCAGAACCTTACAAGTAAAGGGACCTTGTTATTTGGAGAGGTTTCAGGGCAATGTTCAGAATCAGGTTGCTATGGACATGGGTGCAAGCTTTTTGGGATAGAAGCCTGGTTGGTGCATTCTCCTGCAGACCCTCATCCACTACACGTGAGAGTACTCCCTCTAGCACTGTGTCCCAGTTTTTCTCCTTGTATTACGTGAAGCCAATACCAAACTCCCAGTGCAGCAGTAAGAAACACCACAAAAAGTGGAGTATGACCAAATGGCTTCACAGATCACATGGTTAGACACTTAGACCCCAGTGTCCTCAGTTTACTAACAAAGGGAAAATTCAGAACTTCTGCCTCATGTTCAATAGCATATAAGGAACCATGTCATCCAGGTCACATAGATGCCGACCCAGGTTTGGTGGTCTCAATACAAAGGAAGCTAAAGCTCCTGACAACAACAAATTTTTCAAGCGCCCAAACTCAGAGGCAGTTTCTCAACAACTCATTAGGCCACCAGAGTTCCATGTTTGTGGAGTGTTTACCCTGTACCTTACTTTTGGAAATTCCACTACCACCTCCAAGGTTGTGAACTCCTGAGCATTTTCTTTTCCAGATATATATTCACAGACTTTCAAACTCTTCTCCACTAATTGTGTATTACTTGTGGCGAAGGAAATATCAAGGCATTGTTTTGGAGGACAGTGGGAAGATTTTTGTCTAGCAAATATTTGCATACACATTAGATTCATTTTCCTATTTTCCATTTGAAATACTGAATCCCTGTCACTAACCCATACCCTACTAGACTCTGACTACTAATCTTAATATGATGTAGAAAAAGAAACCTAACAGAATAGAAATACAGGCCGTTCATAGGAGGCATGGTGTATACTAGGACTTGCCTTCTGCTTTATCAAGTGAATGTGTTATAAATCTAGTCAACTTTTCATTGTAATACTTCTCCATGAGTTTTTAAAGTTAACACATATGTACATTTCTGTCTCCCTTTCTCTGTACCCTATTCATCTCATGAAATTTATTATGCATATTTAGTATCCTACCTGGTATCACACGTACATTCTTGTGAGCTTCCTGTTTTAGGAAGATACAAATTGTGAGAAGAGATCACTCCCCCTAAATACTGATGGAACTGAAAATTCAACATATGGGTGAATTTCCTAGATGAACAGCATTATACATAAATCCATGCTCAGTAAAAAGAATATTTTTGGATATGAGGATGATATATATTTCATGATGAATTTTGATTGGCATACATATTACTACATTTTAATGTCTGTGTTTGTATCTTTATATATATATATAAATATATATATATATATTTTTTTTCTCCAGATTATTCAAAATATGAAATATATGTGTCTTATTTTAGACTCACTAATTTAACTCATGTTCCTATATGTGGATTTATAATCAAATTTTCACAAAATTATTCTCAGAAATATTCATCCACATGAAATACATATTTATTTCCCAGTACTGAAAACTAACTTCGGTGAAAGGTGCTTACAAATCCTAATATTTGTACAGTAACTGACCCAGTTTAACATCAATGCAAGTAAAATCCTATGGGACATGATGTGTATTTTGAAGTTCATTTTTATTCAACACTGGTACATTACTATTTCTTCAGTTTATGGACATTATAAGATAATACTTTTCATCCACAAGTTAACAAATCTGTACGCATTTGGTTCACTTGCAATTACTTCCTGCTTCAGAATATATGTATTCCTCCATGTTTCTTGACTGTACTTTTCATGAGATTATTTCCAAACACATTATTTTCGATTTCCATAATCATTTTTGAAGCAAAACTCCCACACTCTTCATGATAAACCATAATGCTAAAATTACCATTAGATGTATAACTGGTTAGAATGAACTTATGTATATCAATATAAGATTTCCTATATATTTTCAGATATCAATTCAATCCATTATTTAAAGTTTGATCAAGTTATATTATTTATTTACAGTATGGTCTATTAAGGCATCATCTTTTTAATCATAGGCACAGGGTACACGTACTTGTGTCCCCAATACTAATTTATAAGTCTTAAAATGTTGCTTTCAGAAATGTTTGAAGAAATACTGTAGTCACCTGATATACATTTACATTTCATCACAGTAATATTCCTGACAAAAAATGCAACGGACACCCTTATGATTGTACCAAAGCCTAAATTTAATGTGAGCATGTATTACTAACAACATCCATGTCCTGATTAACTAATGATCTCAAATATCATTCCTATTGGTGACTACATATTTGTTTCTTCCTAAGATTATATATTCAAACTCAACCCTGTTAAAAACGTCTTATCCTATTACTCACTTTGTACTTTCCCTGATTTCCTAATGTCTCTATTGATATCTGCTTTCCTACACATTTTCCCCAGTTCATCACTGTGACTGACTCTTCACATATGCTGACATTTGCATTCACTCTCTAACCAAAACCCTATATCTAAATAACTTTTGGAACTATCCCTTTTTGTCTGGAGGATCTCTTCCTCATTCAGTCATCCAAGGTACAAGGTCCTATGCCATTGTATAACGATTTATTTGAGACAACTTTGCGGAAATAATTCAAAGCTAAGTATCCCAATCAAGGACCCAGTGTTTATCTGGGTTTCAAATCTTTCCTAGATTTCTGTATTCATACTTATATTACACCTATATATGCTTGTAAATATCGGAGGTCCCCAATACCATTATTCATCTCGCAGAATGATTCCTAACCCAAATTGAACATGTTATTAACCCTAACCATGCACTGTTCCCTCAATTTAACTTTACAAAGACCAGGGACAGAGTTGGTGTTATAATACAGGTAGGTAGGGGATCTTCCACCTGTTGAGAACCTCAAGTTCCATGCAGAAATAAACCCTGAAGAAGATGAAGGCAGCTATGAAGGACCTGAGAGAGCAACAGTAATCTTCCTTGGTAAAATACCTGGTCAGGATGAAGCGATGTGTCTGAATAAGCCTCTCTTTTCTGAAAGTAGAGAAGATGGACCAAACCAGGTCTGTGTGGAGAGCTGTTAACATGTGCCTATGGTTGATATACCATTCTATCTTGTGAATGTGACACAGGAAGTAGGGGAAGCCTCTCTCTCGTGGGACCCTTGGAAGCAAATGTTAGGATAAAGTGGTTACCAAGGTAGTGACCTCATTCAGTTCCTGAAGGAAGTGACCTACCTCACTTCCTTGGTGATGGAACTCTCTGAACTTGGGATCCAGGAAGCCAGTCACTCAGAGCCAGTCCCAGTCCCAGTCCCAGTGGGTTCACTTGTTTGGATTTACCAAGGACAGAGTCAGTCTTTTTGGTACATACTGATGTGTGGATGGCTAAATGCCAGGAAAGCTCTGAAGAGGGGCCTTTCCTGAGAAAGCAGGTAGTGACTCACTGATTGATGCTGAAAACTTTACAGAGTTGGTAAAGGAGACCTGATCTGAGACAGGACAGTCCATTTCGAGGGAGCAGAGTAAGGCCCATCAGTCTGAGGACACTCTGGATAGTCACAGACCTACTTGGGGGAAGGAGGTGCCTTTGTGGGTGTGGGTGTGAATTTGTGTTTTTTTATCATGTTCTGAGAATAGGTAGGAAAGGCAGTATGTTTGGTTTGGAGTGGACTGTTTTTAGTAAGTCATTTGACAAGGCGAGTGTTTTTAGGTCTGTGTATCCCACTGTTTTCGTGGTTGTAGACAACACCTACTTCTTTCCTTAGTTCCTGTTTTCTTCCTGAATTCTGGCCACTCTCCAGAATAGGCTCATGTTTTTTTGTCCAAGATATGGACCTCCGTCAAGTTCTGTGACATGGCCATGTACTGGATAGATGAAGGGAATTGGGAGCATCTCTGAAAACTCGGATATCAGTGTGACCAGTAAAGTCTCAGTAGAGAAACCCTGCTTTGTGCCTTTTGCTTACCTACTGTTCTGTTGACCTGAATGTCAGGAAGGTCTTTTCCTCACGCCACCAGTTTGTGAAGCCTGAAGAAAAGTGCTTTCAATTGGAAATGAATGAGCATCACCTGTGGCTCTTTGCTTAATTGCTTTGGAAAGGGATGTGTCTGAATCATCCTTTCGGCTCTGAGAGAGGCTGTGGCTTTGATTTTCAGCACCTGATGGATCTAAAGAAAGATCCCATGTGTGCATCCAAAACCAAAATGGCAAAAAGATCAGTCATTGTGGATGAAGTCTCTTGCTTCCTCTGTTAGGTTCCTGACCTCCATCAAGTAAGTATAGGGATCCTTTGAGACAAATGAGTTCTTCAAAGCCCTGCAGCAGTGCTTGGGTTCTCACATGACTCCAAATCACATAAAGAATCTATACCTCACAGTCAGTAGGCTTCAAAATGAAGAAACAGAGCAGTATTACTGGCAGGCCTATTTGATAAATCCTGGTTTACAGGAAGGGTGTCCAGGAAACCCTGACTTTAGAAAAATGAGGGGCAAGGGAATTTATTTTGGACACTGTCTTGGGCTGCGCCCCTTATGGAAACCTCCAGCCAGAGGTTATGATGAATGTCTAGATGGAAGAATATGAGGGCCATGTGGGAGTATTTTGGTTTTAATTGAACATATTGTTAACCCTAACCATACACTGTTCCCTCAATCTAAGTATTCAGAAAAGCAGGGACAGATTTGGTCTTACAATACAGGAATGCAGGGGATCTTCCACCTGCTGAAAACTTCAAAGTTTCATGCAGAAATGAACCCTGGAGAAGATGTAGGCAGCTATGAAGGATCTGAGAGAGCAAAAGGCATCTTCCATGGCAAACAGCCTGGTCAGGATGAAGGGTTGTGTCTGAATCAGATTCTCTCTTCTTAATGTAGAGGAGAGGCCTGTGTGGAGAGCTGTTCCCAGGTGACTATTGTTTCTTTACCATTCTAACTTGTGAAAGTGTCACAGGAAGTAGGGACATCCTCCATGTTATGAGACCTTAGGAAGCAAATGTTAGGACAAATTGGTTGCCAAGGCAGTGACCTCATTCAGTTACTAAAGGAAGTGACCTCACCTCACATCCTTGTAGATGGAACTCTCCAAATTTGGGTTCCTGGAATCTAGGCACCCAGGCCCAGTCCCAGCACCAGTTCCAGTGTTCTCACTTGTTTGGATTTTCCAAGGACAGAGTCAGTCTTTTGTGGTACCTACTTATGTGAGAATGGCCAAATTCCAGAAAAATTCTGAAGAGGGGCCCTTCCAGGGAAAACAGGTAGAGGCTCACTGCTGGCTCCTGACAACTTCACAGAGTTGACCAAGGAGTCCAGATCTGAGACAGGACAGACCATTTCTGGGGAACATAGTATGGCCCTCCAGTCAGAGGACACTCTGGATAGTTCCAGACCCACTTGGGGGAAGGAGGTGCCTTTGTGGTTGTGGGTGTGGGTTTGTGGTTTTTTCTTTTGTTCTGAGAATAGTTAGGAAAGGGGGTGTGTTTGGTTTGGAGTGGACTGTTTCTAGTTAGTCCTTTGACAAGGCGAGTGTTTTTAGGTCTGTGTATCCCACTGTTTTCGTGGTTGTAGACATTAGAAAAGATAATGCCTCAATGGGTGTATCCTCTCAAGGAGAAAACTTCCCAGCATTCATCCGGCACAATTTATGAATGGAGTTTGGCTTGCCTTATCAATGGGCAACACCAACTATCTTCTTACGTTCCTGTTTTCTTCCTGAATTCTGGCCACTCTCCAGAATAGGCTCATGATTTTGTGTCAAATATATGTACCACTTCCAAGCTCTGTGACATGGCCATGTACTGGTAGCTGAAGGGAATTTCAAGCATCTCAGAAAACTCAGATATCAGTGTAGCCAGTAAAGTCTCAGTGGAGAAACCCTGCTTTGGGCCTTTTGATTACCTATTGTTATGTTGCCCTGAATATCAGGAAAGTCTTTGTCTCAGGCCACCCCTTTGTGAAGCCTGAAGAAAACAGTTTTCACATGGTAATGAATGGGCATTACCTTTGAGTTTACAATAAAACCTTCACAGATTTGGCTCTCATTAAGTTAAAAATACTTTTAGATTGTATCTCAGTGTAAAAAGTAACATGGAACTGTACATATCTTATTGATAACAAGTCCATTTATAGAACACAAATGATATACATAAATCTCCAACACTCCAACATGTTTTTCTTTTAAGCCTAGAATTACCATACAACCTTAGAACACCAGCTTGATACAATGGTCTTTGCAAGCTTCTACCTTACAGACTTGTATACCTGGAAGATATGAACACATTAACACCACAATTACATTGATGTTTTTGTATTAAACAAGTTTAGATTTTAAAGAAATAACATGGCACAATTTTATAAAAACAGTACTTGTTTTACCAGCTGTTTAATTTTTTAAGATTACTTGCTCAAAACTTACACATATAACCAAGTTACACACACCTTTTTCTATTATTTACTTAAACCCTTTTAATTACTTAATCATATAGACTCTCTTATCCAGAAACACGTTTTTCCTCTATTATATCTATATCTAGAACCTTTTAGTTTCTCTTTTCCATCTACTAACCTCTTTCTGTTCACATTTCAATACAATGCTTTTCAATTTCTGAATTTAAGCAGATTATTTTATAGACATCTACATTTTATTAGGGCCTTTTTGAAAACCTAGAAAACTTATTGGCCTAATTTTAAAGACATCTTTATTTTTATCTCTTTACCCAATTTGAATTAAAACATATGAATCACGTGAATCAAAGACATTTGGATACATTTTTAAATTTTTCATGAGCGCTCCTCATCTGTCACTTGTCATATCCCTGCATGATATATGGACATACACACATACAGACATACCAACATACAACACGTAACACAAATGTAACACATAACACAATAGTAAAGGCCTTGTAGCTTTTTTCAGGTGAAATCTCCATTGCAATGCTGAAAACTCCAGAGTCGATCAAAAATAGAACTGATCAGAAAACATTAACCCATCAGCAGAATCAAGATCATGAGCTCAAAAAAAAAATTACAGAATCTAAGAAAAGCAAGAGTCCTAAAAATGATGACTGGCCAGTAATTAGTAAATACCATATTATATACTTTTTTGGTTAGGTCTAGTTTGAGTTCAGGTAAAAAGACACATTTACTCTTTTTATCTGTCTCCTGCTGAGTGCTGCAGGCTTCTTTTATTTGCATATCAAAGTAAGTCCTGGCTGAGGTCTGGAAAACTGGAAAGACTGGAATTCTGAGAAGAAACCTCACGCCTAAGGCATTTTTCTATAAGTCATAATTTCCAGGTTTGGATGTTGAAAATTTTGATGCAAGTTTAAGATGTAATTCTCAAAATTTTATTTCTTTAGATTTTTCTACACTAGAAAAACTTGCTCACACAAAACTGAAAATAGGATCATTTTTTGATAATATTAATGCCACCATCAGAAGAAGTTTCTATAGGATCATTAAGCCCCTTTCTTTGTTATGAAGTTTCTAATAGTATTAAGTTAAATTAAATTGGCTGAAAAACTTTTAAAAAGAACCACATGCTACCATGTGTATCCGAAATTAAGCTTTAAAAATTTCCAAGACTGTTGCTAATTAATGTCATTTCAATAAGCCAGACCAACGTTTTAATTTAGTACCATTTTTTAAAATCTTACACACTGATGGGAATAGATACCATATCATAATTTATTATCTCTTCCCAAGTTAATGCACTGATATATCTAGTGAAATTTTTTCAGGCTGTCTACTTCAAAATTAAAACTCTTTATTTTTTTTTTTTACCCTAAGTATTTAAGTTTCCTAGCATGAACTACCTGAAATCAAACTAAACAATTGTTTAAACCCAACTTTTAACTGTAAGATAGTGCAATGCCTTAGAAACCCATTTAGATACCAGATGGTTAAAATAAAAAAAAATCATTTCTAGATACACATTCACCCTAGATCATCCCCAAGAAACAATCTATAATATCAACATATTAATGCATTCATTGTCCCTTTTGTTAAGTAAACAGAGGTGGAGAAATCCTTAAAGTGCACGTAAGGAATAAGGGAGTTCCCCACAGCAAAATGGATCTGGCAGCTGCTGGGAGTCCCTTAGCCTCACCATTTACTTACAGGATTAGTTCCTCTGGTTTGCTTTGACCCCAGGCACCAGGCATATTCTATGTCTCCCAACTTTGCAGTAGTCAGCTCCCAAAAATTTCATTCTCTGCTTCAGTTGTTTTGAGTGCTAGGCTTCCCCAAGAGGGCAGAGTGGGGTTTATTTAAAGTCCCCTCTGGGGTGTCAAAATTTATGACTGAAGGCTTGGTTCCCATCCCAAAGCCAATTAATGCCAATTTAATAATGAGGACAGGGTTTTGAGAAAAGTTTAAGCGAGATATCAAAGTTCTTAGACCCCAGACATTTCCCTCTGCAGTGGGCATGCTCAATCTAACTACGGGAAGAAAAGAAATCACTGCTTCCGTAATCTTGCTTAACAAAGGGGAGTAAAGTTTATCAAAGTTCTTTAAAGCACAGCTAAGAGAGGTGAAAAGGTGAGAACAGAAAAACTGGCGGTTCTATTGACTTTTGGTCCCTCACAGGAGAAGCATTAGTTTAAAATTTAGCTAAAGTAACTTCCACATATGTAATGCAGGTTGGAACTCGGGACTCTGCATCGGACCAAACAATTTCATCACATTTAACAGAAACACAGATAAAATGACACACAAAGACCATCATGCAGCTCCCGTTTGTTCACAACCCCAAGATCTACAATTTTGTGACTCAGAGAGAATGGAGGGAAGAGGGGGAGGAGTAGAAGGTTTGAGTGATAGGATCCTGGGTGAAGGGGTCGGATTGGAGGCAGGGACCAGGAACGGCTTCAAGGAAAGAGGCATGGAATGGCTTTGTCCCATAATGAGAGTTTCTCAAACAGAGACAAGGACAATACAAACGTGACACAAACATGTACACACAGTTAACATTTAACACGAGTTCAGAAGTAAAGATTAGAACCTAGTAACTGGCAAAACCTGATGGGTTAGACCACAAAGACAGACAGTGAATTCAACCTGAGAGAAAAAAGTAGTCAGCAAGATATGATGGGTTGCCAGCAGAGTCACCTAATGTGGGCTCATTCGTCCCTCCTCACCTAATGAGAGCACATCCGTCACTCCCCGAGTCCTCCAAGGCATCCCTTGCAAGGACATGGCCTGTGGCTTTAGGACACGTTTGTCCACCACTGACAGGGGGAACTTACGTTCTCCGCTGGAAGCCACTCTGCCAACCCAAACCAAAAACGGAAAAATGGAACCTGAACAAAAAGCTCTGAGTGATCACAAGGAAAAATGAAAAGAAGCGACTTACTTACCTCCAGAGGGGTCTGTTGGCGTGTCCTTGTCCTATGCTGCGTGATTCCCGGCCAACGCACCAAATGTAAGGGTCTGGTGAACGTCGGAGGAAGAGACCACCAAGAGAACGCGGCTCATGCAACAGAAAAAGGCGTTCATTGAGGATCCAATCCAGCATGCTGGGGCTACGTGCTCACTCAAGAAGGGAGAGCAGCCCAGAGCCCCGAGCAGGGGTTGAGCAGTGCTTAAGTACACTTTTTGGGGAGGGCGGGACTTTACATATATCACAGTCTCCTTTAAGAAATCAACATACACCGCAGAAAAATCAAACAACAATTCCTAAACATGATTAGTTCATTCATTGGCAGGAACAGGTCAGGCGGGAGTGATAGTTGAGTTCTAAAGCGAGGTACACACTCAAACAGATTGGTTTAGGCCTTGCGATGCCTATGTGCCAGGCCACACAGGGTCCTAGGTTATTAAACAACCAGGCGGTCAGGGGGAATATTTACTGGGCAGTCCGGAATTGTACTACAAGCTACAGGAATTTCAGGTTTTGCATGTAGCATAGGAACTTAACAATACCTGGTCCTTTACATTTTAACTCAGGCCTTGCAGCTTAGAAACTTTACAAAACCCGGTCTTTTACACTTCAACTTTTACACTTTAATTTCAATTTATTTTACCCTTTCAGATCACTCCTGGTGCACAAGAAGGGTGTCCAAGCCACCCTGAATTTAGGCAAATGAGTGGCAAGGGAGCTTATTTGGGACACTGTCTTGGGCTGTGCCCCTCATGGAAACCTCCAGCCAGATGTTATGATGAGTGCCTTTATAGAAGAAGAGGAGGGCCATGTGAGAGTGTTTTGGTATTAATTGTGGTCATTTGTGTGACGGTTGGAAGAGATGACTGGGTCCACCTGGGCTTGAATTCTTGTGTGATTCCCCTTAGACACTGACTTCTGGAACTGAACTCAAAGAAGTATTGCCATAAATTGTGGTGATATTTTAAGAGGTCAAGCATGAGAGTCGCCCTTGGAAACTAAGATCAAGGCCGAGGGTGGCTTTCCACAGAGCACTGGGAATTTCAGCAAAGATATCCCATGATTTTATTCTTAAAGACTTGGTAGCCATAGTTGAGAGTCAAAACACACATGGACCTCACATTGTAGACCTCAATGGGCCTGGCTATATCTAACCTTTTGGCCACTCTTTGGGAAGCCTTGCCTATGAGAGTTCTCCAGAGTTTCATTGAAATGAGCTTCCTCAACATTTAATGGTTCTTGAAACCCACAGTGCATACAAACACAATAGAAATACAAGCAGTTCAGAAGAGGCATGGTGTATAGTTGGACTTGCCTTTTGCATTATGTAGGGTAGGTGTTATAAATCTAGTTAATTTTTAATTGAAATAGTTCTCCTTGTGTTTTTAAAGTTAATAAATATGTGAATTCCTGTATCCTTTTCTCTGTAGCCTATTCATCACATGTATTTTTATATAAACATATTGAATCCTACCTGGTATCACATATACATTCTTGTGAGGTGGCTGACATGGCAGATACAAATAATGACAAGAGATCACTCCTCCTAAACGCTATTGGATCATAAAATTCAGCCTAAGGGTAACCTTTCTAGTTGAACAACATTATTCATAAATCCATGTTCAGTAAAATTAATATTTTTGGATCTGTGGACGATATATATTTCATCATGAATTTCAATTGGCATATATATTGCCACTTTATAATGTCTGTGTGTGTTTTGCTCTTTGCTTAATTGCTTTGGAAAGAGATGTGTCTGAATCAGCCTCTTGGCCCTGTGTGAGGCTGTGGCTTAGATTCTCAGCACCTGATGGATCTAAAGAAAGATCCCATGGGTGCATCCAAAACCAAAATGGCCAAAAGAGCAGTTATTGTAGATGAAGACTCTCACCTTCCTCTCTAATGGCCCTGACATCCATCAAGTGAAAATAGGGATCCTTTGGGTCAAATGAGTTCTTTAAAGCCCTGCAGAGTTTAGCCCATAGGTGCTTGGGTTTTCACATGAATCCAATTTACATAAAGAATCTAAACCCCACAGTCATTTGGCCTCAAATTGAAGAAGATAAGGGGCATGTGGGAGCATTTTGTTTTGAATTGTGGTAATTTGTTTGGCGCTTGGAACAGATGACTGGGTCCACCTGGGCTTGAACTCTGGTATGATTCTCTTTAGAGACTGAATTCTGAAAGTGACATAAGAGAAGTATTGTCATGAATTGTGTTTGGATTTTACTAGGCCATGCAACCTAGATCTCAGGTATTAATTGTGGTGCAGGGAGATCTAGGTGCAGGGTGGCTTTGCCCAGAGCACTGGCAATCTCAGCCTGGATATCACATGATTTTATTCTGAAATTCTTTATAGCCACAGTTGAGAGTCAAAACACACATGGACCTCACATTGTAGACCTCAATGGGCCTGACTTCATGTGACCTTTTGGCCACTCTTTGGGAAGACTTGCCTGTGAGTGTTCTCAAGATCTTTCATTGAAATGAGCTTCTTCAACATTTAATGGTTCCTGAATGAATTGAAACCCACAGAGCCTCCAACTTTATCCTCAAAAAATGGCTTGATAAATACCATGAAACTTTTGAAATTCCCATGACCAGGTGGCACTGGAAAACTTTTGGATGTCCTGTTGCTGATCATGAGTGTATCTCACAGTGCCTTGACTGACTGGGTTTCATGAAAATTGTGTAGAACAGTGATGCCAGTATGTTGGAGCCTGTTCATTAGTGGGCCTAGAGCAGTGGTGTGAAGGTGTGTGATAAAACATGTGTGTTGGGGCATGTGGATCTGCCATTGGCTTCCAATTGCCTTGTGACTGACAGGGTACAGCCAGCAGACCCTTATATGTAAAGGCATCTTGTTATATGGATAGGTTTCTGGGCAATGTTCAGAATCAGGTTGCTATGGACAAAGGGGCAACCTATGTGGGACAGAATCCTGGTTGGTGCATTGTCATGCAGACTGTGTCCCTCCACACGTGACAGAACTCCCTCCAGCACTGTGTCCCAGTTGAACTCCTTGTATTTCATGAAGCAAATACCAAACTCCCAGTGCACCAAGGAGTAACACCATGAAAATTGGAGCATGACCAAATGGCTTCACAGTCAACCCGGGGAGACACTTACACCCCAGTGGCCATAGTTTAACTACAAAAAGAGTATTCACCACTGCTGCCTCATTTTCATTGGAAAATTAGAAACAATGTCCTTCAGGTCACATATTTGCACACCCAGATTTGATGGTCACACAACAAAGGAAGCTAAAGCTCCTGACAACAACATGTATTTTAAGAGCCCAACCTCAGAGAGTTTCTCAAGAAGTCTTTACACAAGCAGAGCTCAATGTTTGTGGAGTGTTTACCCTGTCCCTTACTTTTGGAAACTCCTCTACCACCTACAAGTTTGTGAACTCCTGAGCATTTTTTATTCCTGATATGTATTTACAGATTTTCTAACTTTTCTCCTCTAATTGTATCTTACTTGGAACTAAGGTAATGTCAAGGCAATCTTCTGGATGAGAGTGTGAACATTTTTGTGTAGCACATATTTGCATACCAATTAGAGTCATTTTCCATATTTCCATTCGAAATACTGAATCCTTGACACTAACGCATACCCTAATAGAATCTGACTACTACTCCTAATATGATGGAGAAAAATAACACAAACAGAATAGGAATACAAGCAGTTCAGAGGAATCATAGTGTATAGTTGGACTTGTTTTTTGCATGATTAATTGTAGGTGTTATAAATCTAGTCAATTTTTAATTGAAATAGTTCTCCATGTGTTTTTAATGTTAACAAATATGTGAATACCTATCTCCCTTTCTCTGTAGCCTATTCAGCACATGTATTTTTAAATGCACATATAGAACACTACCTGGTATCACACCTACATTTTGTTAGGTGGCTAATTTGGCAAATACAATTTGTGAGAAGTGATCACTCCTGTTAAACTCTGTTGGAACTGAAAATTTAACCTAGGGGTGTGTTTCCTAGAAGAACAACATTATACATAAATACATGTTCTAAAAGAAATAATTTTGCATCTGTGGAGGATATATATTTCATGATAAATTTGATTGCTAATTTATTGTCTGTGTGTGTTTTTTTGTATATATATATATATATATATATATATATATATATATATATATACACTCTCCTGATTTTTCAAAATATAAAATATATGTGTCTTATATACACTCCCTAAATTCATTCATGTTCATGTATATGGATTTATAATCAACTTTTCACAAGATCATTCTCAGAAATATTCATCCACCTGAAATACATATTGTTTCCAGTACTGAAAACTAACTTCAGTTAATGTTGCATACAAATACTAATACTTCTACAGTAACTGACCCAGTTTAACATCAATGCAAGTACATTCCTATGTGACATGATGTGTATTTTGAAATTCATTTTAATTCAACACTGGTACATTACTATTTCTTCAATTTATGCACATCATAGGATATATATTTCATCCACAAGTTAGCAAACTTATAGGAATTTGTTTCACTTTCAATCACTTCCTGCTTCAGAACACATGGATTCTTCCAGGTTTCTTGACTGGTCTTATAATGAGACTTCTTTCGAAATATATTATTTTTGATTTCTTTTATCACTTTTGAAGCAAAACTGACACTCTCTTCATGATAAACCATAACTATAATATCACCATTAGATGTATAACTGGTTGGAATGAATGATTTTATAACAATATAGTATTTTTTATATATTCTCTTATATCAGTTTATTCCATTATTTAAAGTGGAACCAGTTATATTATTTATTCACTATATTGTCTATTCATGCATTATCTCTATATTCATAGACACAGGGTACACCTCTTAGTACCCCCATACTAATTTATTAGTCTTCTAAATATTGCTCCCAGAAATGGTGGAAGAAATACTCATGTCACCTGATCTACATATGCATGTTATCATAGTAATATTCTGGACACAAAATGCAAAAGTCACACGTATGATTGTACCAAAGCCTAAATGGAAACTGAACATGGATTACTAAAAACATCCATATCCAGGTTGCCTAATGCTCTCAAATGTCAATCCTATTGGTGACCACATTTTTGTTTCTTCCTAAGATTATATATTCAACCTCAAAACTGTTGGAAATGTCTAGTTTTTTCACTCACTTTATACTTTGCCTGATTTCCTAATGTCTCTATTGATATCTACTTTCCTACATATTTTTTCCAGTTCAACATTGTGACTGACCCTTCACATGTGCTGACATTGACATTCACTCTCTAACTGAAACCCTATTGCTAATGAACTTTGGTCCAAATCCTATACTCTATCTTCTTCCCAAACATACTGACTATCTTCCTGATCCTATCGACTATCCCTTTTTGAGTGGATGTACTCTACTACATTCAATCATCTGAGGTACAAGGTCCTATGCCATTGTATATCGATTTTTCTGAAACAAGTATGCAGAACATAATTCAAAGCTACGTGTCCCAATCTATTGCCAAATGCACTTCTGAGCTTCAAATCTTACCTAGATTTCTGTTTTCATACTTATATTTAACCACTATATTTCTATATATTGCAGGTTCCCAATAACCTTATTCATCCCGCAGAATGATTCCTAACCCAAATCGAACGTGTTATTAACCCTAACCATACACTGTTGCCTCAATCTAACATTACAAAAGAGCAGGGACAGGGCTATTCTTTCAATTAGGGATGTAGGTAATCTTCCAACTGCTGAGAACCTCAAAGTTCGATGCAGAAATGATCCCTGGAGAAGATGTAGGCAGCTATGAAGGACCTGCATGAGCAAAAGCCATCTTCCATGGCAAACAACCTGGACAGGATGAAGGGATGTGTATGCATCAGACTCTCTCTTCTTAATGTAGAGAAGATGAACCTAACCAGGCCTGCGTGTAGAGCTGTTCCATGGTGTCTATTTTGATATACCATTCTAACTAGTCAAATTGTCACAGGAAGTAGGGGCACCCTCCAACTCATGGAACCATTGGAAGCAAGTGTTAGGACAAAGTTGTTGCCAAGGCAGTGACCTCATTCAGTTGCAAAGAAAGTGACATACCTCATTTCCTTGGTGATGGAACTCTCTGAAATTGGGATGCAAGAAGCCAGGCACCAAGAGCCAGTCCCAGTCCCAGTTCCAGTGGGCTCACTTGTTTGGATTTACCAAGTACAGAGTCAGACCTTCTTGGTACCTACTGATGTGAGGATGGCCAAATGCCAGTAGAGCTCTGAAGAGGGGCCTTTCTTGAGACAGCAGGTTGTGGCTAACAGCAGGCTCCTCGCAGAATAACAGAGTTGGCCAAGGAGACAAGATCTGAGACCAGAGAGGCCATTTCGAGTGGAACATAGTATGGCCCACCAGTCAGAGGACACTCCAGATAGTTAAAGACCTATTTTTGGGAAGGAGGTGCCTTTTTGGTTGTGGGTGTGAGTTTGCGGTTTTGTTTCATGTTCTGAGAATAGGTAGGAAAGGTGGTTGGTTTGGTTTGGAGTCGACTGTTTCTAGTAAGTCTATAGACAAGGCGAGTGTTTCTATGTCTGTGTAGCCACTGTGTCCGTGGTTTTAGACATTAGAAACGAGAATGCATCAATGGAGGTGTCCTGTCTAGTAGAAAGCTTCACAGCATTCATCCTGCACAATTGATCAATGGACTGTTGCTTGCCTTATGGATGGGAAACACCTACTAACTTCCTAAGTTCCTGTTTTCTTCCTGAATTCTGGCCACTCTCCAGAATAGTATCATGGTTTATTGTCCAAGATATGTACAACCTCCAAACTCTGTGACATGGCCATGTCCTTGATAGCTGAAGGGAATGGGAACATCTCAGAAAACTCAGATATCAGTGTGACCAGTAAAGTCTCAGTGGAGAAACCCTGCTTGGCTCCATTTGCTTATCTATGTTTCTGTTGCCTTGAATGTCAGGAAGGTCTTTGCCTCAGGCCACAGCTTTGTGAAGCATGAAGAAACAGTTTTCAAATGGAAATGAATGGGCATCACCTGTGGCTCTTTGCTTAATTGCTTTGGAAAGGGATGTGTCTTAGTCAGACACTAGGCCCTGTTTGAGGCTGTGGCTAAGATTCTCAGCTCCTGATAGATCTAAAGAAGATCCCATGTGTGCATCCAAAACCAAAATGGCAAAAAAATCTGTCATTGTGGATGAAGTCTCTTGCCTTCTTCTGTTTGGTTCCTGACCTCCATCAAGTGAGAATTGGGATCCTTTGGATCAAATGAGTTCTTCAAAGTCCTGCAGAACTGCTTGGGTTGTCTCATGATGCCAAATCACATAAAGAATCTATACCTGACAATAAGTAGGCCTCAAATTGGAGAAGCAGAGCAGTATTTATGGCAGGCCTAGAGCAGTTGTGTGCAGGTGTGTGACAATACATCTGTGGTGGGGTCATGTGGATCTTACATTGGCTTCCAAATGGCTTGTGACTGACATGGTGCAGCTAGCAGAACTTTGTATGTAAAGGCATCATGTTACATGGAGAGTTTTCAGGGCAATGTTCAGAATCAAGTTCCTATGGTAAAGGGGGCAAGCAATGGGGGATAGAAGCCTGGTTGGTGCATTCTCCTGCAGACCCTGACACACCATACGTTACAGGACTCCCTCCAGCATTGTGTCCCAGTTTAACTCCTTGTATGTCATGAACCAAATACAAAACACCCACTGCAGCAGCAAGAAACACCACGAAAAGTGGAGGATGACCAAATGATTTCAAAGTCCAGACGGGGAGACACTTATCCCCCATTGGCCACAGTTTAGTTACAAAGAGTGAATTCAACACTGCTGCCTCATGTTCATTGGACAATAAGAATTCATGTCCTCCAGGTCACAAAAATGCAGACCCAAGTTTGATGGTCTCACTACAAAGGAAGCTAAAGCTTCTGAAAACAACATATATTTCAAGTACCCAACCTCATTGTCAGTATCTCCAGAAGTGTTTAGGCCAGCAGAGATCCATGTTTGTGGAGTTTTACCCTGTCCCTAAGGTTTGGAAACGTCTCTTCCACCTCAAAGGTTGTGAACTACTGAGGATTTTCCATTCTACGTATGTATTCACAGATTTTCTAACTCTTCTCCTCTAATTGTTTCTTACATGGGGCGTGGTTATTTCAAGCCATTGTTCTGAATGAGAGTGGGAATTTTTTTGTGTGTAGCAAGTATTTGCATACACATGGATTCATTTTCCAATTTTCCATTCGAAATACTGAATCCCTGACACGAACCCATACCCTACTAGACTCTGACTACTAATTCTAATATGATGCAGAAAAGTAACACAAACAGAATTGAAATACAAGCAGTTCAGAGGAGGCATGGTGTATAATTGATCTTGCCTTTTGCATGATAAATGTCAGGTGTTATAAATCCAGTCTATTTTTAATTGAAATAGATCTCCATGTGTTTTTAAAGTTAACAAATATGTGAATTCCTGTCTCCCTTTGTCTGTAGCCTATTCAGCACATGTATTTTTATATGCACATATCAAATCCTACCTGGTGTCACACCTACATTCTTGTGAGGTGACTGACTTGGGAGATACAATTTGTGAAAAGACATCACTCCTCCTAAACGCTGTTGGAACTGATAATTCAAATAATGGGTGAGCTTCCTAGTAGAAAAACATTATACATAAATCCCTGTTAAGAAAATTGAATATTTTTGTATCTGTGATTGATGTATATTTCATGGTGAATTTAGATTTGCATATATGTTGCTACATTTTAATATCTGTATGTGTCTGTGTGTGTATACACACACACACACACACACACACACTCTCTCTCTCTCCAGATTTTTCAAAATATTAAATATATGTATCTTATTTACACTCCCTAAATTCATTTATGTTCAAGTATGTGGATTTATAATCAACTTTTCAGAAGATTTTTCTCAGAAATATTTTTCCACCTGAAATTCATATTTGTTTCCTAGTACTGAAAACTAACTTCAGTGAATGGTACATACAAATCCTGTTGATAGCCACAGCCAAGGGTCTCCAGTAAATACCATATGTACTACTGCACAACCTAAGGCAGGCATGGTCCCTAAGCCACATGCTCGTTGTTTAAACAGAGAGGGAGATATGTTGAGAGCCACAGCCAAAGGGGCCCCAGGAAACCTCCAGCTGCCAGCAAACTTCCAGCTGCCGGCTGATGATTGGCTCCACAGCGGCCCAAGCAACATCTAGCTGATTGGCTCCTCTGCGGTGATGCTCATTGCAGATGCTCATTGAGCTGTTTCCCCGCCCTTTCAGACTGCCAGTGGATGATTGGCTGACAGAGGCCCCAGCAACATCTAGCTGATTGGCTCCTCTGTGGTGATGCTCAATGGGATGTTTCCCTGCCCTTTCAGACAACGGAGCTGCTCATTGGTGGACTTTTTTGGCTCCGCCCATGTGACCCAGCCAATCGGCCTCAAAAGGAGGAGGCTTGTGGTTGAGGGAGAGGCTTGTGGGAAGACTGTGGTGGCAGTTGGGCTCTGAGGGTTTTTCCTGAGAAGCTGTTTTGTTTGGCTTGTGTGGTTCTAAAAATAAAGTTTGTTTCTTTTGACAATTGGCTCCTGAATTGTGCCCAGCCAGACTGATGATAATCATGTAAAATGTTGATTTTAAATCGCATACATGAACTTGAATGAATTTAGGGAGTGTATAATAAGACACATATATTTCATATTTTGGAAAATCTTATATATATATATATATATATATATATATATATATATATATATATATACACACACACAACAATAAAATGTAGCAATATATATGACAATCGAAATTTATCATGAAATATATATCATCCACATATCTAAAAATATTCATTTTACTGAACATGGATTTATGTATGATGTTGTTCACTAGGAAGCTCACCCATAGTTTGAATTTTCAGTTCCATCAGTATTTAGGGGAAGTGATCTATTCTCATAATTTGTATATTCCAAAGTTAGTGAGATCACAAGAATTTACGTGTGTTACCAGGTAGGAGTCTATATATGCATAAAAATATACATGTTCTAAAGAGGCTACAGAGCAAAGGAGACAGGAATTTACATATGTGTTAACTTTGAAAACTCATGGAGAAATATTACAATGAAAAGTTGACTAGATTTATAACACATATCCTTGATAAAGGAGAAGGAAAATCCAAGTATACACCATGCCTCCTACAAAAGGCCTGTATTTCTATTCTGTTAGGTTTCTTTTTCTCCATCATTTTAGGATAGTAGTCAGAGTCTAGTAGGGTATGGGTTCGTGTCAGAAATTCAGTATTGCAAATGGAAAATAGGATAATGTATCCAATGTGTATGCAAATATGTGCTACACAATAATCTTCCCACTCTCACCTAGAACAATGCCTTGACATTACCTTTGCCCCAAGTGAGACACAATTAGAGAAGAAGAGTTAGAAAATCTGTGAATACATATCTGGAATGGAAAATTCTCAGGAGTTCTCAACCTGGGAGCAGGTAGAGGAGTTTCCAGAAGTAAGGGATTGGGTAAACACTCCACAACCATGGAGCTCTGCTGGAAAAAAAGACTTCTGGAGAATCTGCCTCTGAGGTGTGGCACTTGAAATATATATTGTTGTCAGGAGCTTTGTCTTCATTTGTAGTGAAACCATCAAAGCTGGGTCTGAATCTATGTGACCTGGAGAACATGGTTTCTTATTTTCCAATGAACCTGAGGCAGCAGTGCTGATTTCTCTCTTTGTAGGTAAACAGAGGCCACTGGGCCAAAGTGTCTAACCATGTGGACTGTGAAGCCATTTAGTCATCCTCCAATTTTCATGGTGTTTCTTGGTGCTGAACTGGGAGTTTGGTATTTGCTTCAAGAAATACAAGGAGTTCAACTGGGACACAGTGTTGGAGGGAGTTCTGTGACATGTGCTGGGTCAGAGTCTCCAGGAGAATGCACTAACCCGGCTTCTATCCCACATAGCTTGCCCCCTTGACCATAGCAACCTGATTCTGAACATTTCCCTGAAACCTCTCCATATAACAAGATGCCTTTGCATATAAGGGTCTGCTGGGTGCACCATATTAGCTAAAAGCCATTTGGAAGTCAATGGCAGATCCACATGGCACCACCATAAATATTTTATCACACACCTGCACACCACAACTCTGGGCCAACTACTCCGCAGTCTCCATCTAACCGGCATCTCTGTTCTACACCACTTTCATTATACCCAATCAATCAAGGCACTGTCTGGTACACTAATGATCAGCAACAGGACATCAAAGGTTCTCCAGTGCCACCTCATCATGCGAATTTCAAAAATTTCATGGTATTTATCTAGCCATTTTACAAGGATGAAGTTGGAGGCATTGTGGGTTTCAATTCTTTCAGGAATCATTCAATGTTGAGGAAGCTCATTTCAATGAAAGTTCTGGAGAACTCTCACAGGCAAGGCTTTCCAAAGAGTGGCCAAATAGTCACATGAAGCCAGGCCAATTGAGGTCTACAATGTGAGGTCCATGTGTGTTTTGACTCTCAACTATGTCTGGCAAGTATTTCAAAATAACATCATATGATATTCTGTCTGAGATTCCCAGTGCTCTGTGGAAAGCCACCCCGGGCCTAGATCTCAGTTTCAAAGGGCAACTTTCATGGGTGGTCGCCTAAAATCCCAACACAAATCATCGCAATACTTCTCTGAGGTCAGTTCCAGAACTCAGTCTCTAAGAGGAATCACACCAGAGTTCAAGCCCTGGTGGACCCAGTCATCTTTTCCGACTGCCACATAAATGACCACAATGAAAACCAAAACACTCCCAAATGGCCCTCATCTTCTTCCATATAGACACTCATCATAACCTCTGGCTTGACGTTTCCTTGAGGGGCACAGCCCAAGACAGTGTCCAAAATAATCTCCCTTTCCTCTCATTTGCCTAAAGTCAGGGTGGCCTGGACACCCATTCTGTGAACCATGAGTGATCAAATAACCCTGACTTTAATACTGCTCTGCTTCTCCAATTTGAGGCCTACTGTCTGTGGAGTATAGATTCTTGATGTGAATTGGAGTAATGAAAAAACCCAATAACCCATTGGCTACACTCTGCAGGGTTTTGAAGAACTCATTTGACCCAATAAATGCCTATTCTCATTTTATGGAGGTCAGGAACCTTACAGAGGAAAGTGAGAGACTTCATCCTCAATGACTGTTTTTTGGGCCATTTTGGTTTTTGATGTGCCTTCTTGAATGTTACATATTTTTTTTTTTTGGTTTTAGTGCCTTCTGGAATATTACATAATTTTTTTCTTTAGACATTATTGCCAGAGTTCCTATCTTCATCCCAGTGCAGGTGAAATCAAAGATAATACCAATCTACAGCTTCTGCAACAGCCATCCCTGTACTGCTTGCAGAACTTGCCTGGACACATTGTGAACTCACCTAAATGCATTGTGAACTATCTGTTGGTGCAGCGACATGTGGTAGTGTTGGGGTATATTTGCTGATGATGTCATCGGTGGTACAATTTTTCCAAAAGGAGCCATCAATTGGCTTGGTGTATCTTCCGCCCTTCTGCGTGTCATGATCGTCCAGCTAAAATTTGGGGGGCCAACAGAGGTGAGGCAAAGAACCTCACCCACCCCCGCTGGTACAAAGACCTCTCCACAGGTGTGGCTCTATACTGGACGGGTAGTCAGTGACGGGTAAGATCCAATTGCAATGGTACCAACTTAACGGGTAAAGACCATATGTACTATTGGACAACCTAAGGCAGGCACGGTCCCTAAGCCACATGCGTGTTGTTTAAACAGAGAGGCGAAGATGTTGAGAGCCACAGCCGAAGGGGCCCCAGCAAAATTCCTGCTGCCAGCAAACTTCCAGCTGCCGGCTGATGATTGGCTCACAGCGGCCCCAGCAACACCTAGCTGATTGGCTCCTCTGCGGTGATGCTCAATGGGCTGTTTCCCTGCCCTTTCAGACCACAAAACTGCTCATTGGGGGACTTTTTTTGACTCCGCCCACATGACCCAGCCAATCGCCCTCAAGAGCAGGAGTATTGTGGGAGGCGGAGAGAGGCTCCTGTGGGAGGGAGAGGTTTTGGGAAGCCAGTGGTGGCAGTTGGGGCTCTGAAGGTTTTTCCTGAGAGGCTGTTTTGTTTGGCATGTGTGGTTCTAAAAATAAAGTTAGTTTCTTTTGACAAGTGGCTGCTGATTGTGCCCAGCAAGACTGCGGCATTATCCTAATATTTCTACAATAACTGACCCAGTTTAACATCAATGCAAGTAGATTCCTGTGGGAGAGGACATGATGTGTATTTTGACGTTCATTTTTATGTAACAGTGGTACATTACTATTTCTTCAGTTTACGCACATCATAGTATATATATTTGATCCACAAGTTCACAAATTTATAGGCATTTGTTTCACTTTCAATCACTTTCTGCTTCAAAACACATGTATTCCTCCAGGTTTCTTGACTGGTCTTTTCATGAGACTTCTTTCCAAACACATTATTTCCGATTTCCATAATCACTTTTGAAGCAAAACTCACACATTCTTCATGAAAAACCATAATGCTGATATAACCATTATATATATTACTCGTTGGAATGAAGGATTGTATATCAATGTAAGATTTTCTGTATATTTTCAGATATCAATTCAATCCATTATTTAAAGTTAGAACCAGTTATAATATTTCTTTACAGTATGGTCTATTCATGCATTATCTCTATAATTATAGACACAGTGTACACCATTTTTACCTCCATAAATAATTGATACGTCTTCAAAATATTGCTCCCAGAAATGGTGGAAGAAATACTCATGTCACCTGATCTACATATACATTTTACCACAGTAATATTCTGCACACAGAAAGAAGAGGTCAAACTTATGTTTGTACCAAAGCCTAAATGAAAAGTGAGCATGGATTACGGAAAACATCCATGTCCATATTGCCTAATGCTCTCAAAAGTTCATCCTATTGGTGACTACATGTTTGTTTCTTCCTAAGATTATATATTCAAACTCAAGCCTGTTGAAAATGTATAATTCTATCACTCACTTCATACTTTGCCTGATATCCTAATGTCAATTGATATCTGCATTCCTACTTTTTTCCCCAGTTCATCCTTTTGACAGACTCTCCACATGTGCTGACAATTACATTCACTCTCTATCCGAAACCCTATTGCTAAACATCTTTTCATCCAAATCTTATACTCACTCTTCTTTCAAAACCTACCAACAATCTTACTAATCCTACAAATTATTTCTTTTTGACTGGATGTTCTCTTCATCATTCAATCAACCAAGGTACAAGGAATTATGCCATTGTATATCGATTTATCTGAGACATCTGTGCAGAATATAATTCAAAGCTAAGAATCCCAGCCAAGGGTCCAATGCAATTCTGGGCTTCAAATATTACCTAGATGTCTGTTTTCATACTTATATTTCACTTATATTCTTATAAATATCGCACGTTCCCAATACCATAATTCATCCCGCAGAATGATTCCTAACCCAAATGGAACATGTTATTAACCCTGACCATACACTGTTCTCTCAATCTAACTTTACTGAAGAGCAGGGACAGAGTTGGTCTTTCAATACAGAAATTAGGGGATCTTCCACTTGCTGAGATCCTCCAAGGTCATTAAAGAAATGATCCCTGGATTAAATGTAGGCAGCTATGAATGACGTCAGAGAGCAAAAGTCATCTTCCATGACAAACAACCTGGTTAGCATGAAGGGATGTGTCTGAATCAACATTTCTTTTCTTAATGTATAGAAGATGGACCAAACCAGGCCTATCTGGAGAGCTTTTTTTGGGTGCCTATGGTTGATATACCATGCAAACTTGTGAAAGTTTCACTGGAAGAAGGGGCAGCCTCCAACTCATTGGACTTTGGAAGCAACTGTTAGGACAAATTGGTTGACAAGGCAGTAACCTGATTCAGTTCCTGAAGGAAGTGACCTACGTCACTTCCTTGGTGAAGGAATTCTCTGAACTTGGGATCCATGAAGACAGGTACCCAGAGCCAGTCCCAGTCCCAGTCCCAGTGGGCTCACTTGTTCAGTTTTACCAAGGACAGGGTCAGTCTTTCTTGGTACCTACCTATGTGAGGATGGCCAAAGGCCAGAAGAGCTCTGAAGAGGGACCTTTTCTGAGAAAGCAGGTAGTGGCTCACCGCTGGCTCCTGACAACTTCACAAAGTTGCCAAAGAGACCACATCTGAGTCAGGACAGGACATTTCGGGAGAACATTTTATGGCCCACCAGTCAGAGGACACTCTGGATAGTCACAGACCTACTTGGGGGAAGGAGGTGCCTTTGTGGGAGTGGTTGTGGTTTTGTGGTTTTGTCACATGTTCTGAGAATAGGTAGGAAATGTGGTTTGTTTGGTTTGGATTGGACTGTTTCTAGTAAGTCGTTTGACATGTAAGTGTTTCTATGTCTGTGTATCAAACTGTGTCTGTGGTTGTAGACATTAGAAAAGAGAATGAATTAATGGATGTGTCCTGTCTAGTAGAAAGCTTCCCAGCATTCATCCTGCCCAATTGATGAATGGACTGCGGCTTGCCTTCTGGATGGGCAAAACCTTCTATCTTCCTTAGATCCTGTTTTCTTCCTGAATTCTGGCCACTCTCCAGAATAGGTTCATGGTTTTGTGTCCAAGATATATACCACCTCCAAGCTCTGTGACATGGCCATGTACTTGATATCTGAAGTGAATGGGGAGCATCTCAGAAAACTCAGAAATCAGTGTGACCAGGAAAGTCTCAGTGGAGAAACCCTGCTTTGTGTCTTTTGCTTACCTGTTCTTCTGTTGCCCTAAATGTCAGGAAGGTCTTTGCCTCTGGCCACCCCTTTGTGAAGCCTGAAGAAAACAGTTTTCAAATGAAAATGAATGGGCATCACCTGTGGCTCTTTGCTTAATTGCTTTGTAAAAGGATGTGTCTGAATCAGCCTCTTGGTTCTGTGTGAGGTAGTGGCTTAGATTCTCAGCACCTGATGCATCAAAAGATAGATTCCATGTGTGCATTCAAAACAGAAATGGCAAATGAGTCTCTTGCCTTCCTCTATTAGATTCCTGACCTTCATCAAGTAAGAATCAGGATCCTTTAGTTCAAAAGAGTTCTTTGAACCCCTGCAGAAGTGCTTGAGTTTTCTGATGACTCCAAATCACATAAAGAATCTATACCTGACAGTCAGTAGGCCTCAAATTGGAAAAGCAGAACAGTATTAACGCCATGCCTATTTGATCAGTTCTGGTTCACAGGAAGGGTGTGTAGGCCACCCTGACTTTCGGCAAATGAGGGGAAAGGGAGCTTATTTTGGACAGTGTCTTGGTCTGCGCCCCTCATGGAAACTTCTAGCCAGAGGTTATGATTAGTGTCTATATGGAAGAACATGAGGGCCATGTGAGAGTGTTTTTGGTTTTCATTGTGGTCATTTGTGTGGAGGTGGGAAAAGATGACTGCGTCCACCTGGGTTTCAACTCTTGTGGGATTCCCCTTGGAGACTGAGTTCTGAAACTGACCTTAGAGAAGTATTGCCATGAATTGTGTTGGGATTTTGGGAGGCCACGCATGAGAGTCACCCTTGGAAACTGAGATCTAGGCCCAGGGTGGCTTTCCACAGAGCACTGGGAATCTCAGCGAGGATATCACTTGATTATATTCTGAAAGACTTGGCAGCAATAGTTGAAAGTCAAAACACACATGGACCTCACATTGTAGACCTCAATGTGGCTGGCTTTATGTGACCTTGGGCCACTCTTTCAGAAGACTTGCCTGTGAGAGTTCTCTAGAGCTTCCATTGAAATGAGATTCCTCAATATTTAATGGTTCCTGAATGAATTGAAACCTACAGTAACTCCAACTTCATCCTTGAAAAATGACTAGAAAATACCATGAAATTTTTGAAATTTCCATGACCAGCTGGCACTGGAAAACCATTTGATGTCCTGTTGCTTATCATGAGTATATAAGACAGTGCCTGGTTTGACTGAGTTTCATGATAATGGTGTAGAAAAGATATGCCAGTAAGTTGGAGCCTGCTGAGTAGTGGGCCAAGAGCAGTAGAGTGTAGGTGTGTGAAAAAACATCTGTGGTGGGGCCACGTGGATCTGCCATTGGCTTAGAAATGGTTTGTGACTGACATGGTGCAGCTAGCAGACCTTTGGATGTAAAGGCATCTTGTTGTATGGAGAGGTTTCAGGGCAATGTTCAGAATCATGTTGCTATGGTCAAGGGGGCAACTATGTGTGATAGAAGCCTTCTTGGTACATTCTCCTGCCGATCCTGACCACCACACGTGACAGAACTCCCTGCAGCACTGTATCACAGTTAAACTCCTTTATTTCGTAAAGTAAATACCAAACTTTCAGTGCAGCATCAAATAACATGATTAAATGTGAAGGATGATCAAATGGCTTCACAGTCCACATGGGGAGACACTTAGCCCCCAGTAGCCCCAGTTTGCCTACAAAGAGAGAATTCAGTACTGCTGCCTCGTGTTCATAGGAAAATAAAAAAACATGTCGTCCAGGTCACATAGATGCAGACTCAGCTTTGATGGTCTCACTACAAAGGAAGCTAAAGCTCCTGACAACAAAATATATTTCAAGTGCCCAACCTCAGAGGCATTTTCTCAAGAAGTCTTAAGGCCGACACAGCTCCATGTTTGTGGTATTTACCCTGTCCCTTACTTTTGGAAACTCCTCTACCACCTTCAAGGTTGTGAACTCCTGAGCATTTTCCATTCCAGATATTTATTATGAACTCAAACAACAACAAGTGCTGGCGAGGATGTGGAGAAAAGGGTACACTTGTACATTGCTGGTGGGACTGCAAATTGGTGCAGCCAAATTGGAAAGCAGTATGGAGATTTCTTGTAGAGGTGGGAATGGAACCACCATTTGACCCAGGTATTCCCCTTCTCAGTCTATTCCCTAAAGACCTAAAAAATGCTACAGGGACACTGCTACATTGATGTTCATAGCAGCACAATTTACAATAGCAAGACTGTGGAACCAACCTAGATGCACTTCCATAGATGAATGGATAAAAAATGAGGCATTTATACACAATGGAGTATTACTCTGCATTAAAAAATGACAAAATTTTTACAGAGAAATTGATGGCATTAGAGCAGATTATGCTAAGTGAAGCTAGCCAATCCCTAAAACCAAATGCCAAATGTCTTTTTGATATAAAGAGAGTAACTAAGAACAGAGTAGGGACGAATAGAATGAGAAGAAAATTAACATTAAACAGGGATGAGAGGAGGAAGGGAAAGGGAGAGAGAAGGGAAATTGCATGGAAATAAAAGGAGACCCTCAGGGTTATACAAAATTACATACAAGAGGAGGTGAGGGAAAGGAAAAAATTATACAAGGGGGAGAAATGAATTACAGTAAAGATGTAGAGAGAGAAGAGGAGAGGGGAGGTAAGGGGAGGGGGATAGTAGAGGTTAGGAAAGGCAGCAGAATACGACAGACACTAGTATGGCAATATGTAAATCAATGGATGTGTAACTGATGTGATTCTGCAATCTGTTTATGGGGTAAAAATGGGAGTTCATAACCCACTTGAATCACAGTGTGGAATATAATATATCAAGAACTATGTAATGTTTTGAACAAGCATAAATAAAAATTAAAAAAAAGAAAACTAACTTTGGTGAATGGTGCAAAGAAATCCTAATATTTCTACAGTAACTGACACAGTTTAACATCAATGCGAGAATATTCCTGTGGGACATGATGTGTATTTTGATGTTCATTTTTATTCAGCACTGGTACATTACTATTTCTTCAGTTTATTCACATCATATTATAATATTTCATCCACAAGTAAGCAAATTTTTCGTCATTTTTTTCAATATCAATCACTTCCTGCTTCAGAACTCATGAATTCCTCGGTGTTCCTTGACTGGCATTTTCATGAGACTTCTTTCCAAACACATTATTTTCGATTTCCATAATCACATTTGAAGCAAAACTCACACAAACTTTATGATAAATCGTACCCTAATATTAACATTAGGTGTATAACTGGTTGTCATAAATGATTGCATATCAATATAAGATTTCTTATATATTTTCAGATATCAATTCAATCCATTATTTAAAGTGGAACAAGTTGTATTATTTATTGAAATTAAGGTCTATTCATGCATTATCTGTATATTCATAAAAACAGGGTACACCTCTTTTTACCCCCAATGCTAATTTATACGTTTTCAAAATACTGCTCCTAGAAATGGTGGGAAAAAAAATCATGTCATCTGATCTACATATACATTTTATCACAGTAATATTCTGGAAACAAAATGCAAAGGTCCCACTTAGTATTGTACCAAAGCCTAAATGTAAAGTGAACATGGATTACTAACAATATCCATGTCCATTTTGCCTAATGCTCTCAAATGTCAATCCTATTGGTGACCTACATATTTGTTTCTTCCTAAGATTAGATATTCAATCTCAACCCTGTTGAAAATGTCTTATTCTATCACTCACTTTATACTTTGCCTGATTTCCTAATGTCTCTATTGATATCTGCTTTTCTACAAATTTTCCCCAGTTCATCATTGTGTCTGATTTCTTCATATGTGCTGACATTTATATTCACTCACTGCCCGAAAAAAAATTGCTAAAGAACTTTTGTTACATATCCTATACTAACTCTACTTGCTAAACATAACGACTATCTTCTTTTTTTTTTTAAATTTTTTTTATTGGTTGTTCAAAACATTACAAAGCTCATGGCATATCATCTTCCATACATTTGATTCAAATGGGTTATCAGCTCCCATTTTTACCCCAAATACAAGTTGCAGAATCACATCGGTTACACATCCACATTTTTACATAATACCATATTAATGACTGCGACTATCTTCTTAATCCTACCGACAATCCCTTTTGACTAGCTGTTCTCTTCAGCATTCAATCATCCAAGGTTCAAGTTCCTCTGCCATTGTATATCGATTTATTTGAGACATGTGTGCAGATAGTAATTCAAAGCTAAATATCCCAATCAATGGCCCAATGCCCTTCTGGGATTCAAATCTTACTTTAATTTCTGTTTTCATACATATATTTAACCTCGATATTCTTATAAATATCACAGGTTCCCAATACCATTATTAATCCAGCAGAATGATTCCTAACCCAAATCGAACATGAAATTAACCCTAACCATGCACTGTTCACTTAATCTAACTTTACAGAAGAGCAGAGACAGATTGTTCTTACAATACAGGAATGTAGGGGATGCTCTACCTGTTAAGAACCTCAAAGGTCCATGCAGAAATGATCCCTGGAGAAGATGTAGGCAACAATGAAGGACCTGAGAGACAAAAAGTCATTTTTCATGGCAAACAACCTGGTCAGGATGAAGGGTTTTGTCTGAATCAGCCTCTATCTTCTTACTGTAGAGAAGATGGACCAAACCAGGCCTGTGTGGAGAGCTGTTCCCAGGTGCCAATGGTTGATATACCATTCTAACTTGTGAAAGTGTCACAGGAGGTAGGGGCAGCCACCATCTCATGGGACCCTTGAAAGCAATTGTTAGGACAAAGTGGTTGCCACGGCAGTAACCTCATTCAGTTCCTGAATGAGGTGACCTACCTCTCTTCGTTGATGACGGATCTGTCTGAACTTGGGATCCAGGAAGCCAGGCACCCAGAGTCAGTCCCAGTTTCTTACCCAGTGGGCTCAGTTGTTTGGAATAACCAAGGACAGAGTAAGTCTTCCTTGGTACCTACTGATGTGAGGATTGCCAAATGCCAAGAGAGCTCTAAAAAGGGGAATTTCCTGAGAAAGCAGGTAGTGGCTCAACACTGGCTCCTGAAAACTTCACAGTGTTGGCCAAGGTGACCAGATCTGAGAAGGACAGGCCATTTCAAGGAAACATAGTATGGCCCATCAGTCAGAGTACATTCCAATTAGTCACAGACCTACTTGAATAAAGGAGGTGTCGTTGTGGGTGTGATTGTGATTTTGTGGTTATGTCTCATGTTCTGAGAATAGGTAAGAAAGGCGGTTTGTTTGCTTTAGAGTGGACTGTTTATAGTAAGTCATTTGACAAGGTGATTGTTTGTATGCCTGTGTATCCCACTGTGTCCGTGGTTGTAGACATTATAAAAGATAATGCATCAATGGATGTGTCCTGTCTAGTAGAAAGCTTGCCAACATTCATCCTGCCCAATTTATGAGTGGACTGCAGGTTGCTTTAGGGACGGGCAACACCTACTATCTTCCGAAGTTCCTGTTTTCTTCCTGAATTCTGGCCACTCTCCAGAGTAGGCTCATGGTTTTGTGTCCAAGATATGTACCACCTCCAAGCTCTGTGACATTGCCATATACTGGATAGCTGAAGGGAATAGCAAGCATCTCCGAAAACTCAGATATCAGTGTGACAAAGAAAGTCTCAGTAGAGAAACCCTGCTTTGGGCCTTTTGCTTACCTGTTTTTCTGTTGCTCTGAGAGTCACGAAGGTCTCTGCCTCAGGCCACCAATTTGTGAAGGCTGAAGAAAACTGTTTTCAAATGGAAATGAATGGGCATCACCTGTGTATCTTTGCTTAATTGCTTTGGAAAGGGATGTGTCTGAATCAACCACTTGGCCCTGTGTGAGGCAGTGGCTTAGATTCTCAGCACCTGATGGAACTAAAGAAAGATCCCATGTGTGCTTCCAAAACCAAAATGGCAAAAATATCAGTAATTGTGTATGAAGTATCTTGCCTTACTCTGATAGGTTTCTGATCTCCATCAAATGAGACTAGGGATCCTTTGGGTCAAATGAGTTCTTCAAAGCCCTGCAGAGGCTAGCCCATATGAACTTGGGTTTTTTCATTACTTTAAATCACATTAAGAATCTGTACCTGACAGTCAGTAGGCCTCAAACTGGAGAAGCAGAGCAGTATTAAGGCCAGGCTTATTTTATCACTCCTGGTTCACAGGAATGGTGTCCAGGCCCAGCTGGCTTTAAGCAAATAAGGGATAAGGGAGCTTGTTTTGGATAATGTCTTGTGCTGCGCCCCTCATGGAAACCTCCAGCCAGAGGTTATAATGAGTGTCTATATGGAAGAAGGTGAGGACCATGTGGGAGTGTTTTGGTTTTAATTGTGTTCATTTGTGTAGTGGTTGGAAGAAATTACTGGATCCACCAGGGCTAGAACTTTGGTATGATTCACCTTAGAGACTGAGTTCTGGAACTGACCTCAGAGAAGTATTGTCATGAATTGTGTTGCGATTTTAGAAGGCCACGCATGAGAGTCGCCATTGGAAACTGAAATCTAGGCCAAGGGTGGCTTTCGACTGATCACTTGGAATCTCAGCCAGGATATCACATGATTTCATTCTGAAAGACTTGACAGGCATAGTTGAGAGTCAAAACACACATGGACCTCACATTGTAGACCTCAATGGGCTGGGCTTCATGTGACTATTTGGCTACTCTTTGGGAAGCCTTGCCTTTGAGAGTTCTCCAGAGCATTCATTGAAATGAGGTTCCTCAACATTAAATAGTTCCTGAATGAATTTAAACCCACAGTTTCTCCAACTTCATCCTTGAAAAGTGGCTAGATAAATACCCTGAAATTTTTGAAACTCCCATGACCAGGTGGCACTGGAGAACCTTTGGATCTCCTGTTGCTGATCATGAGTGTACCAGACAGTGCCTTGATTGACTGGGTTTCATGATAATGGTGAAGAACAGAGATGCCAGTAAGTTGAGAATTCTGAGTAGTGGGCCCAGAGCAGTGGTGTGCAGGTGTGTGATAAAATATCTGAGGTGGGGCCGTGTGGATTTCCAATTGACTTCCAAATGCCTTTTGGCTGCCATGGTGCATCCAGCAGAACCTTACATGTAAAGGCATCTTATTATATGGAGAGGTTTCAAGGCAATGTTCAGAATCAGGTTGATATGGTCAAGGAAAAAGCTGTGTGAAATAGAAGCCTGGTTGGTGCATTCTCCTGCAGTTCCTGACCCACCACACATGAAAGAACTCCCTCCAGCACTGTGTCCCAGTTGAACTCCTTGTATTTCGTGAAGCAAATACCAAACTCCCAGTGCAGCTCCAAGAAACACCACAAAAATGGAGGATGATCAAATGGCTTCACAGTCCACACAGGGAGACACTTAGCCCCCAATGGCCACAGTTTACCTACCAAGAGATAATTCAGCACTGCTGCCTCATGTTCATTGGAAAATAAGAAACCATGCTCTCCATTCACATAGATGCAGACCCAGCTTTGATGGTCTCACTAGAAAAGAAGCTAAACCTTCTGACAACAAAATATATTTAAAGTATCCAACCTCAGAGGCAGTTTCTCAAGAAGTCTTTAGGCCAGCAGAGCTCTATGTTTGTGGAGTGTTTACCTCTTAGACCAGGATGTAAGAAAAGAACAATGACTCCAATTAAAATCAAATTAAAGTAAGCTTATTATTTCCACTGGCTGGGGTGCCACTCCCTCCCAAAATTGCGAGAACAAGAGAGCAACCCCACCTTTACTACAGCCCAGGTTTGTAGCCCAGAAAGTTACACAAAAATGGGGTAACAGATAATAGAACTCTGACAAGCATCACACTAATGGGAGTTTACATTTTTTTTTTTGCTAGCCCCAACATCAAAATTTATGAGGACCATTAGAGCCTCAGAGAGGGTCATTGTCTGGCTACAAAAGGCCAATATTTATGAGGTGTGACAAAGTTTCAGAGAGGGCTGCTATCTGGTCAGAGAGCCATGCACGGGTGAGTTCAAGGCACGGGCAGTCATTCCAAGCAGGTTCAGAATTTGCAGTAATTTACAGTAAAGCCAAAATGATTTTTTCATGGCTTTGTTGCAAGATGGCTCCCAATTTTAATAAAAGATAAGGTTGGGTCTATCATTCCCCCTTTTCTTATGTGTCCCTTTGTAATCCTTGATAGGTTAGTGGAAAAGCACTGAGGAAATTTTAATCCCTCAGTTAACAGTCTCCAAATTTTTAGAACTCACCGAAAACCAGTCTCCCTGATATTACCTGACTTAATTAATTACTTATATTGATAGTCTATTTATTTTGGGCTCCATTGGTGTAAGTGGAGAGTCGTCTCTCATTTTGCCTTCTTCTCAGCTGAGAGAGGGTGACATGAGTGTGAATGGCGTGAGAGACATGAGTTGCCTTTTTGAAGTCAGTTGAGGAATATGAGTTGCCTTTTAGAAGTCAGTTCTTTTTGAAGTCTTGTTGAGGAAGAACAGGTTGTAAAGTCATCTGGGGATGGGTTCTTCTATGAGAGAAACAAAAAACATGAGTATTGAATAAATGTTGCAGTAGCTGGATCATGTCACTGTATGAAGTACCCTCACCAGTCTTTAATATCCCCAATTATCAGGACTGTCAACTTAATATTTAACTTTTAGTGTTACAGATGTCCCTCCCCATAATATACAGTTTAATAATTTAATGTCATCTGATTTTGCAAAATCCTTTCACTAGTATGACCTCTGTGTCTAATAGAGAAACATTTAATTCTGTTACTCAGGGCTGGATAATCGTACTAGCAAACACCAAGCCTACCTGTGTAGGTTAGGAATATCTGTAGGCCTTAAACTAAAAACTTCTGCCTCTGGCAGCTCCTCTTGATAGTCTTTGTAGCCAACAGTTTTACTTATTTTGGGAAGCTAACATAAAGTGTATACCTTAAAATATTATTATTATTATTATTATTATTATTATTATTATTATTATTATTTAAAATGCCCAGGAATGGCTGTATTTTGGTTTTAACTGTCTTTGCTAAGTGTTTAAGATGAAGCAGTCAAATGACTTTTGTTTCTATCTATTGTTAGCAGTCAGCTGAGCTTTTATGGGAGTCATTCCTTGGGAAACTTGAGAGCAGCTTCTCAGTTCTGCTAGTGGAATTTGAGCTAGGTGGGTTCAGGTCTTGCTTGACCATGTGGCTTCCCTCAGAAGCATCAGAGATGTCTCCCTTTCCTGATGACTCTCCTCTTTGTAGCAAATGCACTGATTGGCTTTCTGTTCTCCAGTGGTCTCATTAATCTCCCTGATCGGGAGGTTATGTGGCCCAGAGTTGCAAAGCTCATAGAGAAGTCCCCTGTTCCCTGGATTCAGACTGACTCAAAGGGCAAGAGTCAAATATTGTTTTTTTTTTGGCCCTTTTCATTTAACTTTAATTTTCAATCCTAATCTGAAACAACCAGCAAATAAATTTTAACAGCCATATATTAAGAGTACTGCACTTTAATGTCTATAAGTTTATAATCATTTATATTTTATTAATTGGGATCTTATTATTCTGTCTGTCTTGTAGTTGATGACTTATTTTCTTAAATTAACCCATGTTGTGTTCTTAAAGCAACACTTCTGTAAAACACCAACAGGGAATCTTTAGATCACTTATAAAGAAATTAAAAAATAAAATTTTTTAACAAGAGTAAAAATACTTAGTTCATGTAATAGCTACCCTGAATTTTTTGGTGAGTTATGTATTATATCACCTTTTTGAGATCCTAGTAATCTTGACAGAAAAAAAAAATTGAACATAACTTTAAATGAAATAAAATCTGACCTACTGCTTTCGTAGTCATTCTCACATGTAGTAAGATGGGACACAGAGTCTTATCTCAGGTAAGCAGGGCTCCTTATAAATCTTAAATGCTTTAGTTCTCAAGCTGATCTTTTTTTTAAATATCATTTTACAATGTTTACATAAATTGTTTGAGGTCACATGAACATTAGCTCACACCATATGATATCACATTTAAAACATGAATTAAAGTACGGCTGAAAGATTTTAACCTTTACATAGATTAGGGTCTCATTAACTTAAAAATATATTTAAATTGTTCCACAATGTAAAAAGTAACATAAAACTTTACATATATTATTGATAACAGGTAAATAAATCCCCAATATATATTTTATTTACCATACAACTTCAGAACACCTGCTTGATATAATGCTCTTTTAAAGTTTCTACCTTATAGAGTTGTATAACTGGAAAATATGAGCACATTAATAGCATCACAATTGCATTGAAGTTTCTACATTAACCAAGTTTAGCTTTTAAAGAAATGGCAGTACAGTGCTTTAAAATAACAGTTCTTATTTAAACATTTGTTTAATTTTTATGGTTGCTTGCTCTAGAAAATTTAAATCTTAATAAACTTAATGTTATGGGTAAACTTATGTTTAAGAAATTTTTGTCTCTTTTACACATGACTGATTTTTACAATCTTATACAGACTTTAGTACAAACTTATACAGACCTTAGTATATCAATCAGATATCAAACAAAAGTACTCATGAATGAGTAAAACCATATCAAATTTACTTTACTTATTTATCAAAATATTAGACAAATTTTTTGAACACTGTAAACCATTTTCTTGATTGAAAGAAAAGTCCTGGAACAAAGGCATATTAGACCTTTTGTAGACATTAATAGTTTATTAGATTTTTGAACACCTAGAAAAAATTGTAAGCTTAAATTTAAAGACATTTATATTTATCTGTTTACCCAATTTAAATTGAAACATTTAAATCACGTGAATTAAAGATCTTTGGATCCACTTTTTAAAATTGTTTTTATGAGTTCTTTTTAATATGAGTGCTCCTTATATATGTTAATTTGTGTATCATATATATGATATATGGACATATGTATATATATATATATATATATATATATATATATATATATATATATATATATATATATAGACATACAACACATAACAAATTGTGCACACATAATAAAAGTGAAGGCCTTGTAGCTTTTCACAGGTGAAATCTCCATTGCAATGATTTAAAAATTCCACAGTTGGTCAAAGATATTACTGATCAGAAAAACATTAACCTAGGTCTGTAGGAGCAAAATCATGAGCTCAAAAAATAAAGAAAGAACCTAAGGAAAAAATTATGAGTCCTAGAAAAATGACTGGCCAGTAATTAGTAAATACCATACAATTTACCTTTGTTTTCCCCTTAGGCCTCAAATAAGTCTCCTACTAAGCTTACAGGCTTCTTTCATTTGCATTTCAAAATAAGTCCTGGCTGAGGTCTGGAAGAAGAAGGAAAAAAAGGCTATTCTGAGCAGAAACCTTAGGCCTAAGGTATTTTAACCATAATTTTCATGTTAGGATGTTGAAAATTATGATACAAGTTTAAGATACAATTCACAAAATTTTATATCTTTACAAGTTGTTTTGTCAACAGATATCATACTATGATTTAGTATCCTTGTCCAAATTAATGCACTGGTACACACAGTGACATTTTCCCAGGCTACCTAATTTAAAATTTGTGAAAAAAAGACTGAATGATTGGGAAGTTACTTGCCAACTTGGAAGTAGAGTTCTTTAGTTTTCCATCCTAAGTATTTAAGTTCTCTGGCATGAATTATCTGAAACCATGAACTAAACAAATACCTAAACCCGACTTTTAACTGCAAGATTGTGGAATGCTTCAAAATCCCATTCAGATACCAGATTGGTACAATGAAACATCATCATTTAGACACACATTCAGCTAAGATCATTTCCAAGAAACAATTTATAATATTAACACATTATTGCACATGTCTTAAAGGGCTAGAAAAAAGGCACAAGACAGACAGAAATGAACTCCAGACAATGGCTGACAGACAGAACCCTTTAAAACAGAGCAAATAAGAGAAAAATCTCCTTCTCCAGTGGCACCACAGATGTCCCCACAAGGGGACCAAATGTTTTCACAGAGGAGCAACCTGAAATATAAAATAAAGTGTCTCCATGGCGACTTTACTGCATTTAGTGTCCCCTTTTTGTTTTTCTCTTTTTTTAAGAAGACAGAGGTGGCATTATCCTTGCAGTGCAGGGAACGGAGGAGGGAATTCCCTGAAGCAACAGGGCTTCGGCAGATGCTGGGAGATACTCAGTTCTTCATTCCCCAGCAGGCATTACCATCTGCACTGGGTGTGCTCCAGGCAGCCAGCTAGGGCCTTCTCTCATTCTGCTTAACAAATGGTGGAAAAGTTCATCACAGTTCCTTAAAACACAGTCCAAAGGGGTGTCAGGCTTACTTGCTTTGTTACCCATTTTCACGTTCAATATCCTTAAGATTTTATCACAGAAATCACAAAACAAAATGCACAAAAACAAACAAACAAAAAACATATAGAACACAGAACAAAACACACACACACACACAAAAAAAAAAAAAAAAAAAAAAAAAAAAAAACAGAATCCCGGTGCCAAAACAGAAAAACAGATGAGCAATTCAACGTCTTGCTAAAGCTCTGGGGTAGGAGCGCATGCGTGTCCCTCGGCACCTCTCTAACCTTCCAGAGGAATTCCCTACAGAACGGAACAGAGGACAGAACGATTCTCATTACTATCCTGGATAGGAGTGAATGTGAGCCTCCCCAGGCCACCTCTCTGTCATTAGAAGAGATCTCCCTTAACCAGATATAAGATGTTATCAAGGTGCCACTTACCTATGGAGGCCTCCTCCACCAGGTACTTGCTAATAGTTTCAGTGCGGTGGTTCACTGCAGTGCTCCCCAGACCGACGGCTCACTCCAAGGCCTTGGAACATCTCAAGTTGTGCACCCCCTAGAGTGGCTCCCCAGCCCGTAGCCCTGGATGGAAGGCCAGCTTCAGAATTTTCAGCAGTCTGGTCTTGTGATCTGGTCGGGCAGGGTCATCTCACTGGGGAACTCCAAAATGTTGGAATAGGATGCAAGAAAAGACCAGTGACTCCAATTAAAATCAAATTAAGGCAGGCTTATTATTAAAACTGGCCAGGCTGCCTCTCCCTCCAAAAATGGCGGGAACAAGACAGCAACACCACCTTTCCTACAGCCCAGCTATATAGCCCAGAAAGTTACACAAAAAGGGGGTTACAGATAACAGAACTTTGAAAGCATCACACTGATGGTAGTTTACATTTTTTTTGCTGGCCCCAACATCAGAAATTATGAGGACCATTAGAGACTCAGAGAGGGTCGTTGTCTGGCCTGGGAAGGCCAATATTTATTAGGTGTCACTAATGTTTCAGAGAGCACTGTTATCTGGTCAGAGAGCCAGGCATGGATGAGTTCAAGGCACGGACAGGCATTCCAAGCAGGTTCAGAATTTGCAGTAATTTATAGTAAAGCCCAAATTATCTTTTCATGGCTTTCTGGCAAGATGGCTCCCAATTCTAATAAAAGATCAGGTTGGGTCTATCAAGCCTTTCCTTTACTTTTGGAAACTCCTCTACAACCTGCAAGGTTGTGAACTCCTGACCATTTTACATTCCAGATATGTATTCACAGATTTTCTAACTCATGTCCTCCAACTGTGTCTTACTTGGGGTGAAGGTAATATCAAGGCATTGTTCTGGATGAGAGTGGGAAGATTTTTGTGTAGCACATATTTGCATACACATTTAGGAGATCACTCCTCCTAAACACTGATTTGGAACAGAAAATTCAATCTATGGGGGAGCTACCTAGGTGAACAACATTATACATAAATTCAAGTTCATTAAATAAATAGTTTTGGATCAGTGGATGATATATATTTCAAGATGGATTTAAATTGGCATATATATTGCTACATTTTAATGTCCATGTGACTTTTGTGTTTATAAAGTTTTGTGATTTATGTGGATTTATAATCAAATTTTCACAAGATTATTCTCAGAAATATTCATCCAACTTAAATACATACTTTTTTCCTGGTACTGAAAAGTAACTTCAGTGAATGGTGCATAAAAATCGTAATATTTCTACAGTAACTGACCCAGATTAACATCAATGCGACTAGATTCCTATGGGACATGATGTGTATTTTGATGTTCATTTTTATTCAACATTGGTACATTACTATTTCTGCAGTTTATGCACATTATATATAGTATGATATATAATGTTCAATCACTTCCTTCTTGAGAACACATGTATTCTTACAGGTTTCTTGACTATTCTTTTCATGAGACTTCTTTCCAAACACATTATTTTTGATTTCCATAATCACTTTTGAAACAAAACTCACACACCTTTCAGGATAAACCACAACCATAATATTACCATTAGATGTATAACTGGTTGCAGTGAATGATTGTATATCAATATGAGATTTCTTTTATATTTTCAGATATCAATTCAATCCATTATTTAAAGTAGAGCAAGTTATATTATTTACACTCAGTATGGTTTATTCATGCATTATCTGCATATTCATAGACACAGGATACACCTATTTGTACCCTCAATAGTAATTTATACGTCTACAAAATATTGCTACAGAAATGGTGGAAGAAATACTCAAGTCACCTGATCTACATATACATTTTATCACAATATTATTCTGGACACAAAATGCAAAGGTCACACTTATGATTTTACCAAAGCCTAAATAAAAAGTGAGCATGGATTAATAAAAACATCCATGTCCTGGTTACCTAATGCTCTCAAAAGTCAATCCAATTTGTGACAACATATTAGTTTCTGCCTAAGGTTATATATTCAGACTCAAACCGTTGAAAATGTCTAAACAAATTACACACTTCATACTTTTACTGACTTCCTAATGTCTCTATTTATATCTGCTTTCCTACATATTTTCCCCAATTCGTCATTGTGACTGACTCTTCACATGTGCTGACATTTACATTCACTCTCTACCCGAAACCTTATTTGTAAAGAACTTTTGGTACAAATCCTATACTCATTCTTCTTTCTAAACCTACTGACTATCTTGCTAATCCTACAGACTATCCCTTTTTTATTGGATATTCTGTATGTTATTCAATCATCTAGTGTATACGATCCTATTTCTTTGTATATCAATTTATCTGAGACATCTGTGCAGAATATAATTCAAAGCAAAGTATGCTACTCAAGGGCCCAAAGTCCTACTTGGCTTCAAGTCTTCCCTAGATTTCTGTTTCCATACTTATATTTCACCTATATATTCTTGTAAATATCTCAGGTTCCCAATACCGTTATTCATCCAGCAGAATGATTCCTAACGCAAATAGAACATGATATTAACATTAACCATACACTGTTCCCTCAATCTAACTTTACAGCAGTGCAGGGATAGAGTTGGTCTTACAATCCAGGAATATAGGGGATCTTCCACCTGCTGAGAATCTCAAAGATCCATGCAGAAATTATCCCTGAAGAAGATATAGAATGCTATGAAGGACCTGAGAGAGCAAAAGTCATTTTCCATGGCAAACAACCTGGTCAGGATGAAGAGATGTGTCTGAATAAGCCTCTCACATTTTAATGTAGACAAAATGGACCAAACCAACCCTGTGTGGAGATCTCTCCCCCAGTATCTATTGTTGATATACCATTCTAACTTGTGAAATTGTCACAGGAAGTAGGGGCAGCCTCCATCTCATGGGACCTTAGGAAGAAACTGTTAGGACAAAGTGTTTTCCAAGGCTGTGAGCTCATTCAGTTCACGAAGGAAGTGACCTACCTCACTTCTTTGTGATGGAACTCTCTGAACTTGGGATCCCAGAAACCAGGCACCCAGGGTCAGGCCCAGTAACAGTCAGAAAGATCTCACTTTTTTGGATTTATCATGGAAAGAGTCAGTCTTTCTTGGTACTTACAGATGTGAAGATGGTCAAATGCCAGAAAAAATCTGAAGAGGTGTCTTCCCTGAGAATGCAGGTAGTGGCGGCTCAAAGCTGGCTCCTGACAACTTCACAGAGTGGGCCAAGGAGTCCAGATTTGAGAACAGACAGGCCATTTCGGGTGAACAAAGAATGGCTCACCAGGCAGAGGACACTCCGGTTAGTAACAGACCTTCTTGGGGGAAGGAGGTGCATTTGTGGGAATGAGTGTGGGTTTGTGGTTTTGTCTCATGTTCTGAGAATAGGTAGGAAAGTTGGTTTGTTTGGTTTGGAGTGGACTGTTTCTATTCAGTCATTTGACAAGGCAAGTGTTTCTATGTCTGTGTATCCCACTGTGTCCGTGGGTGTAGACATTACAAAAGAAAATGCATCAATGGATGTGTCCTGTCTAGGAGAAAGCTTCCCAACATTCACGCTGCCCAATTTATAAAAGGACAGATGTTTGCCTTATTTGTGGGCAAGACCTGAAATCTTCCTAAGTTCCTGTTTTCTTCCTGAATTCTGGCCACTCTCCAGAATAGGCTCATGATTTTGTGACCAAGATAGGTACCACCTCCAAGCTCTGTGACTTGACCATGTACTGGATAGCTGAAGGGAATGGCGAGAATCTCAGAAAACTCAGATATCAATGTTACCAGGAAAGTCTCAGTAGAGAAACCCTGCTTTGGGACTTTTGCTTACCTATTGTTCTATAGCACTGAATGTCAGGAAGGTCTTTGCCTAAGGCCACCCCATTGTGAAGCCTGAATAAAACAGTTCTCTAATGTAAATGAATGGCATCACCTGTCCCTCTTTGAGTAATTGATTTCAAAAGGGATGTGTCTGAATCAGCCTCTTGGCCCTGTGTGAGGCTGTGGCTTAGATTCTCAGCACCTGATGGATCTAAAGAAAGATGCCATGTGTGCATCCAAAACCAAAATGGCCAAAAGAGTACTCATTATGGGTGAAGTCTCTCACCTTCCTCTGTAAGTTTCCTGACCTCCATAAGGTGAGAATAGGAATCCTTTGGGTCAAATGAGTTTTTCAAAGCCCTTCAGAGTCTAGCCCATTGGTGCTTGGGTTTTCTCATTACCCCAATCCACATGAAGAATTTAAACCCCACAGTCAGTAGGCCTCAAATTGGAGAAGTGGAACAGTAATAATGGTAGGCCTATTTGATCACTCCTGGTTCAGAGGAAGGGTTTCCAGGCCACCCTGACTTTAGGCAAATGACGGGCAAGTGAGCTTATTTTGGACACTGTCTTGTCCAGCGCCCCTCATAGAAACCTCCAGCTAGAGGTTATGATGAGTGTCTATGTGGAAAAGATGAGGGCCATATGGGAGTGTTTTCGTTTAAATTTTGGTCATTTGTGTGGCGGTTGGAAGAAATCACTGGGTCCACCTGGGCTTGAACTCTAGTGTGAATCCCTATAGAGACTGAATTCTGGAACTGACCTCAGAGAAGTATTGCCATAAGCTTTGTTGGGATTTTAGGAGCCCACGCATGAGAGTAGCCCTTATAAACTTAGATCAAGGCCACAGAGCACTGGGAATCTCAGCCAAGATAATCCATGATTTTCTTCTTAAAGTCTTGGCAGCCATAGCTGAGAGTCAAAACACACATGTACCTCACATTGTAGACTTCAATTGGACTGGCTTCATGTGACCTTTTGACAACTCTTTGGGAAGCCTTGCCTATGAGAGTTCTCCAGAGTTTCATTGAAATGAGCTTCCTCAACATTTAATGGTTTTTGAAAACCACAGTTCCTCCAACTTCATCCTCAAAAAAATGGCTTGATAAACACCATGAAATTTTTGGAATTCCCATGACCAGGTGGCACTGGAGAATCTTTGGATGTCCTATTGCTGATCATGAGTGTATCAGACAGTGCCTTGACTGACTAGGTTTCATGAAAATTGTGTAGAACAGAGATGCCAGTAAGTTGGAGCCTGCAAATTAGTGGGCCTAGAGCAGTGGTGTGAAGGAGTGTGATAAAACATGTGGTGGGGCCATGTGGATCTGCCACTGGCTTCCAAATGGCTTGTGAATCACATGGTACAGCCAGCAGAACCTTCCATGTAAAGGCATCTTTTTGTATAGGGAGATTTCAAGGCAATGTTCAGAATCAGGTTGCTATGGACAAAGGGGCAACCCATGTGGGATAGAATCCTGGTTGGTGCATTCACATGCAGACCGTGACCTCCACACGTGACAGAACTCCCTCCAGCACTGTGTCCCAGTTGATCTCCTTGTATTTCATGAAGAAAATACCAAAGTCCCAGTGCAGCAGCAAGAACCACCACGAAAAGTGGAGGAGGACCAAATGGCTTCACAGTTCACACGGTGAGTCACTTAGCTCCCAGTGGCCATAGTTTAACTACAAAGAGAGTATTCGCACTGCTGCCTCATGTTCATTGGAAAATTAGAAACAATGTCCTCCAGGTCACATAGATGCAGACCCAGCTTTGATGGTCTCACTAGAAAGTAAGCTAAAGCTACTGACAACAACATATATTTCAAGTGCCCAACCTCAGAGGCAGTTTATCAAGAAGTCTTTAGGCCAGCAGAACTCCATGTTTGTGGAGTGTTTACCATGTGCCTTACTTTTGGAAACTGCTCTACCACTTCCAAGTTTGTGAAATCCTGAGTATATTCCATTCCACATATGCATTCACAGATTTTCTAACTCTTCTCCTCTAATTGTGTCTTACTTGGGGCGAAGTTAATGTCAAGGCATTGTTATGGATGAGAGTGGGAAGATTTTTGTGTAGCACATATATGCATACACATTGGATTCATTTTACAATTTTCCATTCGAAATACTTAATCCCTGACACTAACTCATAAACTACTAGACTCTGACTGCTAATCCTAATATGATGGAGAAAACTAACCCAAACAGAATAGAAATACAAGCAGTTCAAAGGAGGCATGGTGTATACTTGTACTTGCCATTTGCATTATGAAGGGTAGGTGTTATAAATCTAGTTAATTTTTAATTGAAATAGTTCTCCTTGTGTTTTTAAAGTTAAAAATATATAAATTCCTGTCTCCCTTTCCCTGTAGCCTATTCAGAACATGTATTTTTATATGCACATATAGAATCCTACCTGGTATCACATGTACATTCTTGTGAGGTGGCTGACTTGGCAGATACAAATTATGAGAAGAGATCACTCCTCCTAAACCCTGTTGGATCTTAAAATTCAACCTATGGGTGAGCTTCCTAGTTGAATAACATTAAACATAAATCCATGTTCAGTAAAAGAAATATTTTTGCATCTGTGGATGATATATATTTCATGATAAATTTCGATTGGCATATATATTGGTAATTTAATGTCTCTGCATGTGTGTTTTTTGTATATATATATACTCTCCAGATTTTTCAAAATATGAAATATATGTGTCTTATATACACTCCCTAAATTCATTCATGTTCATGTGTATGGATTTATAATCAAGTATTCACAAGATTATTCTCAGAAATATTCATCCACCTGAAATACATATTTGTTACCAGTACTGAAAACTAACTTTAGTTAACGTTGCATACAAATACTAAATTTGTACAGTAACTGACCCAGTTTAACATCAATGCAAGTAGATTACTATGGGACATGATGTGTATTTTGACATTCATTTTTATTCAACACTGCTACATTACTATTTCTTCAATTTATGCACATCATAAGATATATATTTCATCCACAAGTTAGCAAACTTATAGGCATTTGTTTCACTTTCAATAACTTCCTGCTTCAGAACACATGGATTCCTCCAGGTTTCTTGTCTGGTCTTTTCATGAGACTTCTTTCCAAACACATTATTTTCAACTTCCATAATCAATTTTGAAGAAAAACTCACACACTCTTCATGATAAATCATAATCCTAATATAACGTTTAGATGTTTAACTGGTTGGAATGAATGTATGTATATCAATATAAGATTTCCTGTATATTTTCAGATATCAATTGAATCCATTATTAAATTTGGAATCCATTATATTATTTATTCACAGTATTGTCTATTCATGCATTATATCTATATTCATATCACAGGGTACACCTATTTGTACCCCCAATAATAATTTGTACATTTCGACACAGAAGCAATGGTCACACTTATTATTTTTCCAATGTAAATGTCAGGCGAGCATCGGAGGAAGAGACTACCAGGGACTGTCTAATGCAACAGCCAAAAGTTTATGGGGGTCCAACATGCTGGGGCTCAGAGCTCCCTTGAATAGAGCAGAGAGCCCTGAGAACAGCTTAAGCAGAGCTTATATACTTTCCTTGGAGAGGGCAGGGAGGGAAGATTATTGATGGGTCAGGGCGAGTGGGCAGTTTGCGTGCAAATGGGTGAGGGAGTACATTCTGCAGTTTTGCAGTTGGTACAGAACATTCAGGGAACAAGATTAGCGAACAGTTCTCAAGATATCAACAGTGTTTTGTTAAGCATACCGTAAAACTGGAAGTGACAATTACCTATTTTATTTACCTTTCATTCCCCACTTTCTTTTGGTTACATTAAATCATAATAGTGATCATTGAGGATGTCACATTTTATGTCTGCTAGTGTGGTATATTGATTTCTGATTACCATAAGTTTAACTTGTCCAATTTGAGCTTGGAGAAAGGAAACTACACGGTTGAGCAAACAGGGTCCTACAGTTAGCAATAATGTGAGGATTATTAATGGACCGGCCAGGGCTGATAAAAGCATAGTTACCCAGGGGGACTCTGTGAACCAAGACTCAAACCACCCTTTTTGGGCCTCTCTCTCTTGTTGATGCTCTTCAATGCGTCTTCTTAACTTAATCATAGATTCTTTTACAACTCCAGTATGGTAGGCATAATAACAACATTCTTCCCTCAATGCAGGACAAAGGCCCCTTCTCTCATGAAGAGGAGGTTGAACGCTCGCCTGTTCTGTAAAACAACTTCAGAGAGAGAGGTTAAAGATTCTTGTAAAGCTGTGATGGTGGTTTTTTAATATCTTTAAGTTTTGGTCTATTGCTGCTTCTAATTGGGTCATTTGTTGTGTCCCATGGATTAGGGCAGTGGTTCCTGTGCCCTTCTCTGCAGCAACTACTATTCCTCATAGGATGGCTAAAGTGAAGGATACAGGTTGCCAGCGGAACCGGGTTGTATGCCCCCCTATTTGAAATTTAAATGATCCTGCCTCATGATAGAGCACTCGGGGAAACATCTGCACCATTACATAATTAATCACATCTGCTGATAATTTTATGAATAAACAATGTTTAAGTATATATAATTATACTGTTGTAGGTATGGACAAGGCAAGGCACCTAAGATAGCACCAAAGACAGGGAAACAGTCCTATTTGGTTGCAACCGGATATAGAGGGCATTGCTTCTGTTGTAATCAATTAATCCCCTGAATCCCAAGTTTAGGTAGTTTCAGAATTTTCTACCCAACGTGTAAGGGAAAAGACTCAGAAATTCACAGTCTGCAGAAGTTCACAAAAAGCAGTTTTTGGTTCTGTTTTTATTTTCCTCTTCTCTGGGAAAGATAACTTATTAAGGACACCTGGGAGGGGGAGAGCTTTTTTCTTCTCTTTTATTTTCTCCCTGCCAGCTGTTACCATGGAGCCCAGTTGGTAACTTCTTTATCTTGGAAATGTAGCCATCTCTGGAAGCCTCAGATCAAGGCCAGAGGCCTTGTTCACATATTTTGTGAAAAACTAGTAAGGGGGTGTCTAGCTTAGAAGGGCTGATTTTTCCAGCCAGTGGCCAAGTATAACAGAGCAACACGAAAAGAGGAAGTTTATCTACACTGAACTCTTTTATAGGGACTTTGTTGCTGAAAGTCCTAAAGTCAGCCACGATGAAGACTTCTGGAGAAGGCCATTTAAGATTTTTCTGTGGGCCTGGTACAGAGGGGAAGACGGGGAAGGCAGGGGGTGAGAGCAGTTCTGTGGTTCTGAGAATGAGGAAAAAGAGATATAAAAGAATAATGGGAAAAGGGTTTGGGATTTTCCTGGCAACAAAACTTGAGCAGTAGAACAGGTAGAGCAGATGGGAAGATGGGAATGAGTATCTAAAAAGCCTGTGAGGGACTTTAAATTCTTAGTAACCTGTTTTTAGTGATGACAAAGCAACTTTAAAGGCCATTTTCATTACATCTTGGATAGGCGTCTGAGGGCACTCCTCAGCTGGTTTGAGCTTTGGGTTAGCTGGTAAGAGGACCTGGTGGGACCCGGTGTGGGCACTGACAGGAGAAGAGAGGCGTGAGTGGGTGGAAGGGTACCTCAGTACCTGCTGCCTCAGCATGGGGGCAATGGTCTGAGAACCATCGGAGGTTTGGGGTTTTGATCTAGTAATTGGAGGGGAGAAATCAGGTTGTTGATGTGAGAGTGACAGCAGAGAATCTGGAGCAGAAGGATCTATTGGAGAAACATATTTCGTGATGTGAGCAAAGGAGGGAAAAGGCCTACACATAGGGGAATTTTCTTCAATCCTTTTGAGCACTTGCCGAAGTTGAAATAGTCACACAGAATTTGAGGATCTAGAGACTCCTCTGGCGGCCATCGGTTTTGGTTGTCTAATTGGTAATATGGCCAATGCTGTGAACTGAATTTGATGAGGAGTTTGGGTTCCACCAGGCAGCCCCTGTATGCTCACATCCCCATGACTTACGGAAGAAGACGGCTTTTCCCCCACACAGCCGTGGTTGTTTGTGGCTTTGATAGTCCACCGGGCAAACATAGTAATCTAGGCTAGCCAACCTGCATCAGGCTTGCGTGTCCCTACATCCATAATGTTTGTTTCCATTATCTATGGTACTGGAGAAATTTAATGGAATTTTAGTGGGATCCTCTTCATCAGAGATATCCCAATTGGAAAGACGTATACCCAGCTGACAAATATCTGGGTGGAGAGTTGGCCACCAGGTCCCTAAGGGGGCTGTATGTGAGACAGACCATACTTCTTGTCTAATAGGATTTGTGATCAGCCATCGCTGCTGAATGGGCTGATGATGGTTAGGACTAGTGGTGGCCAAGGGGAGAGTCTATAGCCTTATCCACATGGCAAATATGCAATTTGAAAGGGTTACCAGTCTTTTCCACTTTCAAGCCAGAGTCTGGACAGGGCACAGGCTTGAGATAAAAATTAGGATCCAGGAAGTGATTCCGTCTACCTTTACCACTGTAGGTTTTATAAGTAGCACCTGGTATGGTCCTGTCCAGCGGGGTTCCAGGGATGACACCTGATGTCATCTTATGTAGATGAAGTCTCTTTTTTGATATCGATGTGGAGTCTCCTCTTCACCAGGTTGGTAGGCAGTGGCCAGCTGTTTTGACAGGTATCCCTGAGTTCTTTCAATAGCTTGAAGTTTGTCAAGCAAGGGGGTGTGGAAGGGATCGGTAGGTCTTAGAGTTGTGGTTAGGTCCTTACTGGAGCAGGGGCCCCATAGAGAATTTCATAGGAGGTGAGGTTACACAAAGAAACAGAGGGAGTATTTCTTGCATGAAACAGTGCATAAGGCAGGAGCATAGTCCAATCTTTGATGCCCTCTCTAAGCTTAATTTCGTTAAGGTCTCTTTAATGGTTCTATTAATTTTTTTTAACCTGTCCTGAGCTCTGGGGTCTATAAGCACAATGTAACTTCCAATTTATCCCCAGGATCCTGGCTAACCCCTTACTTACCTGGGCCATGAACGCCGGTCCATTATCAGACCCTATTACCTTAGGTAGGCCGTATCATAGAAAAATATCTTTCAGGATTTTCTACCACCATTTGTGCCTTTTTTTTTTGTGGGGAAGGCTTCAATCCATCCTGAAAATATATCTACAAACACTAGGAGATATTGAAGTCCATACCTTGCTGGCTAAATTTCAGTAAAGTCCACTTCCCAGAATTTCCTGGTCTGGTTGCTCATAGGTGCTTTCCTGCAGGAAGCTTGGAAGGGTAATTGTTCTATTGACAGAACGGACAGGGTTTTGTTACCCGTTCAGTTATGTCCTTTCGCTGTGAGTCGGTTAGTGGAAAACTCTGTTCTTGATCCTTCAGGAATGCCTGCAGTTTCTTTGGACCAAGGTGTGTGAATTGATGTACATTTTTAACGTAGTGTAGGGCTTTCTGAAATTGCAGGCTTGGCTCAGTGAAGTTGAGGAGTTCAGTGCCAGTGTCGTAAGATGTTATCAAAAGCTTGCTGGTGCTCAGGGGTCCATTGGAATTGGGCATCTCCCTTTAACAGCGGGTATAAAGGAGAAGTTAAGGACGCAAACACAGGAATCCATAACCTGCAAAACCCAGTAGTCCCAAGAAACTCTTTGTGTTGTCTGCTGCTGGGGGCGGGGGGTATCTGCACAACCGTTTGTTTTCTGGGCTCAGTGAGCCAACGTTTACCACCTCTAAGGGAATAGCCCAGGAAGACTACTTCTTGCTGGCAAATTTGGGGTTTTTTGGAAGAAGCTCTATACCCGAGTTTAGCAAGCTTACATAATAGTGCTTGGTTCCCAGACTCACAGTTTTCCTTGGTGTTGGCTGCAGTAGCAGGTCATCCACGTATTGAAGCTGGGTGACTTCGGGGTGCATAGTTCTGAAGTTGTTGACATCTCTGTGAAGGGCTTCATCAAAGAGAGTGGGGGAGTTTTTGAACCCCTGTGAGAGTCTAGTCCATGTTCGTTTACCATATGTTCCGGTTTCTGGGTCTACCCACTCAAAAGCAAACAGAAACTGACTGTCTTTATGCAGAGGCATGCAAAAGATAGCATCTTTATGTCCATACCATTTCTACTCAGGGTTCAGAGTGATAAGCAGATTGTACAAATTATTTACCGTGGGGTGAATGTCCTGCACTCTGTTGTTGATCTCTCTTAGGTCTTGAATGGGGATAGTCCCCAGTTCCTGGATTTTTTACCGGTAGCAGGGGAGTGTTCCAGGCCGATTGACAGGGCCTTAGGACCCTAAAGCCAGATATTTCTGAATATGGGGCCTTAACCCATCTTTAGCATTTTTGCTCAGAGGATGTTGTTTGACATTGATTGGGGAGGCTGAGGTTTTTAACTCCACTGTTCTTGGAGGTTGTTTCATGGCTAGGCCTAACCCAACAATTTTTGCCCAGGCATCTGGGTAATCTGTTATCCATTTCTGGGGTAGCTTGCCTGTTTGATCATTCTTGGGGTGTGTGAAAAGTGGATGTTCATCTTCGACTGACATTTATAAAGCCATGACTATAGGAGTTTTTAATGAAGGATTTAGAAATTTCATTTTGGGGCCTTCGGGGTTAAAAGTTGTTTTGGCCCGGAGCTTACTGAGCAGATCTCTGTCCATCAATGGGGCCAGGCATTCTGGGATTACTAGGAAGGAATGTTGGATTTTTCCTTTCCCCATGTCCATGGTCCTCTTAGTTGTCTAAGTCTGATATTTACTGCTGTTAGCCCTTTGAACTAGAGACCTTTTATTTGATAGAGGGCCCAGTGGGGCCTTAAGGGCTGAGTATACTGCTGCTGTATCCACTTCAAAGTTTATGGGGTCCCCTTCACTTCAAAAGTTACCCTGAGCTCGGGGAAGGGATCTGAGCCCCGACATTCTCAGTCAACCTCCAGAGTCAGAAAGGCTGTCTGGCGTGGCTGTCTCTTTCTAGGGCACTTTTTGGCTCAGTGTCCTTTTTCTTTACAGTAGGCACATTGATCTGAGGCCAAGGGTGGCCTCTGGTGGGGACCCAGGTATCGCTTCTTGTCTCCCTGTTTCTTAATTTCTGGCCTATTTATTGTTGTGACCAGGACCTTAGTTAATACCTTCATCTGTCTTTTTCATCTGTCATCCTCCCTTTGCTCCCTTTCGTTCTCTCTGTTTCTCTCTTATAGGATACTTTCTCGGCTACCCTGAGTAAATCTCTCAAAGTCATATCTTGTAATCCATCTAAGTATTGTAACTTTCTTTTAATATCCAGATCAGCTTGCCCAATGAAGGCCATCATGACATATGTCTTTTGATCCTCTGCCTGAAGATCGAAAGGAGTATATCTCCTATATGCCTCCATAATTCTCTCTAGAAACATAGAGGGATATTCATCAGGCCCTTGAATAATCTCTCTTACTTGGCCAAATTATTTGGTTGGCTAGCGGCCGGTTGGAAACCCACTATTAGGGCCCGGCAATAAGTGGACAGATGCTCCCTACCTTCAAAGGTGTCGGGGTCCCAGTTGGGTCAGTTCAAGGGTAAGCCGGCTTTGATAATGTTGGGAAGTTGTGTTGGTCACCCATCTGGTCCGAGGATATTTTTTTCTAGCTTCCAGAAAGTTTCTCTCTCGTTCCTCTGTCATGAAGAGAATCCCTAGGATTTGTTGGCAGTCATCCCAAGTAGGCAGGTGTGAAAATGCCAGGGAGTTCTTTGAGTTCTTTTAGCCGGGCCAGCTTCCTCCAGGGAAGGAGGGGCTGTGTTTGTGACAAGGGGGAGTCATCTGGTGGGCGCTGGGCCGGCCTAGCTTTCTCCAATGGCGGAGAGGCTGAGTCAGCAGCAAAGGAATCACTTAGAGGTTGTTGGGGGTTGGTGGACGACGGCAGTGGATAAGAAGGGTAGGAGAGTCCAGTAGAGTCTTGAGACTCAGGGAGAACAGAGGTTGGAGGAGGAAGAGCAGAGGGTTTGTGAGAGAATCATAGTGGAAGGAGTAGGAGTGGGCGCAGAGACAAAGAAAGGCTTCACCCATGTAGGAGGAGATTTGAAGAGGTCCTGCAAAGTTAAGATATATGGCTGTTGATCTGGATGTCTATGTGTCCCCGGTTGAAAGACAAAATCTCTGACGTTTCAAATTAGTGGGAAGTAGATGTTTCTAGGGGCTATCCAACTCCAAAGGTGGGTCATTCTGAGGCACAGAGGGTCTGCCAGGTCCAGCAATTTACTGAAAAAGAAAGATTCTGGGCCTTGCATAGACTTTGGTCCAGTGATCAAGGGTCAGGAAGAGAGGTGTTGAAGTTCTCTGTCCCAAAATGAGAGATACACAAACAGTGAAAGCAATCACACACTACACTGACAAGACAAGACAATAAAGACAGGCAATGGACGTCCAATACTGAGGCCAGGACTGAGTAGCCGGCAAAACCTGATGGGCTGGCAATACTGAATCTGAAGCAAAATATCACTGAGTCAAGGAGACTATTGTTCCTCGATTTCCTGAGTCCTCTGGGGCATCCCCCAGGGACGTGGCCTGTGGCTCTGTGACACGTATGTCAGCCTCTGTCAGAGAGAGCTCACGCTCATCACCAATAGCCATTTTGCCAAGCCCTAACCTGAAACCTAAAACCAAAAAGAGTTCCCTTACTTACCCTGAAAGGAGCCCCTTGGGGATCTTTCATCCGCCGCTGCCGGATCTTGCTCGTGCCTCCAGATGTAAAGGTCGGGAAAGCATCAGAGGAAGAGACCACCAGAGGAATGTCTCATGCAACAGTAAATGGTTTATAATGGGTCCAGCATTCTGGGGCTCAGAGCTCACTTGAATAGAGCAGAGAGCAATGAGAACAGCTTAAGCAGAGCTTATATGCTTTCCTTGGAGAGGGCAGGGAGGGAAGTTTATTGATGGGTCAGGGCAAGTGGGTGGTTTGCGTGCAAACGGGTGAGGGTATACATTTGCAGTTTGGCAGTTGGGGACAGCACATTCTGGAAACAAGATTAGCAAACAGTCCTCAAGACTTCAACAGTGTTTTGTTAAGCATACAGAAAAACAGTAAGTAACAAGTACCTATTTTATTAACCTTTCACCAAAGCCTAAATGGAAAGTGAGCATGAATTACTAAACACATCCATATCCAGGTTGCCTAACGCTCTCAAATCAATCCTATTGGTGACTACATATTTGTTTCTTCTTAAGATAATATATTCAACCTCAACCCTGTTGAAAATGACTAATCCTATCACTCACTTTATATTTTCCTGATTTCCTAATGTCTCTATTGATATCTGCTTTCCTACATATTTTCCCCAGTTCATCATTGTGACTGACTCTTCACATGTGCTGACATTTACATTCACTCTTTATCCGAAACCCTATTGCTAAAGAACTTTTGGTCCAAATCCTATACTCACTCTTTTTTCTAACATACCGACTATCTTCCTAATCCTAAAGACTATCCCTTTTTGACTGGATGATCTCTTTGACAAGCAATCATCCAAGGTACAAGGTCCTATGCCATTGTATATTGATTTATCTGAGACATCTGTGCAGAACATAATTCAAAGCTAAGTATCCCAATCAACAGCCCAATGGCCTTCCTGGATTCAAATCTTATCTAGATTTCTGTTTTCAAACTTATATTTCACCAATATATTCTTGTAAATATCGCAAGTTCCCAATACCATTATTCATTAAGCAGAATGATTCCTAACTCAAATGAAACATGTTATTAAGCCTAACCATACATTGTTCCCTCAAACTAACTTTACAGAAGAGCCGAGACAGAGTTTATCTTACAATACAGTAATGTAGGGGATCTTCCACCTGCTGAGAACATCAAAGGACCATGCAGAAATTATACCCTGAAGAAGTTGCAGGCAGCTATGAAGGACCTAAGAGGGGAAAAGTCATATTCCATGGCAAACAACAGGGTCAGTATGAAGGGATGTGTCTGAATCTGCCTCTCCTTTCTTAATGTAGAGAACTGATGAAACCATGCCTGTGTGGAGAGCTGTTTACAGGTGCCTATGGTTGATATACCATTCTAACTTGTGAAAGTGTCAAAGGAAGTAGGGGCAGCCTCCATTTCATGGGACCTTTCGAAGCAACTGTTAGGACAAAGTGGTGGCCAAGGTAGTGACCTCATTCAGTTCCTAAAGAAAGTGACCTCACCTCTCTTCCTTGGTGATCAAAAAATCTGAAATTGTGATGCAGGAAGCCAGGCACCCAGAGCCAGTCCCAGTCCCAGTCCCAGTGGTCTCACTTGTTTGGATTTATAAAGGACAGAGTCAGTCTTCCTTGGTACCGACTGATATGAGGATTGTCAAATGGCAGAAGAGCTCTGAAGAGGGGCCTTTCCTGAGAAAGCAGGTATTGGTTCACCGCTGGCTCCTGACAACTTCACAGTGTTGGCAAAGGAGACCAGATCTGAGAAAGGACAGGCCATTTCAGGGGAACATAGTATGGCCCACCAGTTAGAGGACACTCCAGATAGTCACAGACCTACTTGGGTTAAGGAGGTGCCTTTGTGGGTGTTCAGTGAGTTTGTGCTTTTCTATCATGTTCTGAGAATAGGTAGGAAAGGCAGTTTTTTTGGGTTGGAGTGGACTGTTTCTAGTAAGTCGTTTGACAAGGCTAGTGTTTCTAAGTCTGAGTATCCCACTGTGTCCGTGGTTGTAGACATTAGAAAAGAGAAGGCATCAAAGGATGTGTCCTGTATAGTAGAAAACTTCCCAGCATTCATCCTGCCTAATTGAAGAATGGACTTTGGTTTGCCTTATGGATGGGCAACACCTACTAAATTCCTAAGTTCCTGTTTTCTTCCTGAATTCTGGCCACTCTCCAGAATAGTCTCATGGTTTTGTTTCCAAGATATGTACCACCTCCAAGCTCTGAGACATGTCCATATATTTGATAGCTGTAGAGAATGGGAACATCTTAGAAAACTCAGATATCAGTGTGACCCGGAAATTTTCAGTGGAGAAACCCTGCTTTGATTCATTTGCTTACCTATGGTTCTGTTGTCCTGAATGTCGGGAAGGTCTTTGCCTCAGGCCACCCCTTTGTGAAGCCTGAAGAAAACAGTTTTCAAATGGAAATGAATGGGCATCACCTGTGGCTCTTTGCTTAATTGCTTGTAAAAGGATGTGTCTAAATCAGCCTCTTGGCCCTGTATGAGGTTGTGGCTTAGATTCTCAGCACATGATGGATCTAAAGATAGATTCCATGTGTGCAATCAAAACCAAAATGGCCAAAAATCTGTCATTGTTGATGAGTCTCTTGCCTTCCTCTGTTAGGATTCTGACCTCTATCAAGTGAGAATAGGGATCCTTTAGGTCAAATGAGTTCTTTGAAGAACTGCAGAGGTGCTTGTGTTTTCTTGTGACTCCAAATCACTTAAAGAATCTATCCCTGAGAGTCAGTAGGCCTCAAATTGGAGAAGCAGGCCTATTGGATCACTCCAGGTTCACAGGAAGGGTGACCATGCCACCCTGACTTTAGGCAAATGAGGGGCAAGGAAGATTATTTCGGACACTCTCTTGGGATGCGTCCCACATGAAAAACTCCAGCCAGAGGTAATGATGAGTGTCTCTCTGGAAGAAGGTGAGGACCATGTGGAAGTGTTTTGGTTTTAACTGTAGTCATTCGTGTGGCAGTTGGAAGAGATGACTGAATCCACCTGGGCTTGAACTCTGGTGTCATTCCCCTTAAACACTCAGTTCTGGATCAATCATCAAAGAAGTATTGCCATGAATTGTGTTAAGAATTTAGGAGGCCATGCATGAGAGTCTCCGTTGGAAACTGAGATCTAGTCCTAGGGTGGCTTTCCACAGAGCACTGGGAATCTCAGCCAGGATATCAAATTATTTTTTTCTGAAAGACTTGGAAGCCATATTTGCTAGTCAAAACACACATGGACCTCAATTGTAGACCTCGATGGGCCTGGATTCATGTGACTTTTAGGCCACTCTTTGGGAAGCCTTGCCTGTGAGAGTTCTTCAAATTTTTCATTGAAATGAGCTTCCTCACCATTGAATGATTCCTGAATGATTTGAAAGCCATAGTGCTTCCAACTTCATAATTGAAAATTGGCTAGATAAATACCATGAAATTTTTGAAATTCCAATGACCAGGTGGCAATGAAGAACATTTGGACGTCCTGTTGCTGATCACGAGTGTACCAGACAGTGCCTTGATTGACTGGTTTTGATGAAAATGGTGTAGAACAGAGATCTCAATAATTTGGATCCTGCTGAGTAGTGGGCCTAGAGCAGTGGTGAGCAAATGTGTGATAAAACATCTGAGGTGGGGCCATGTGGATCTGCCATTGGCTTCCAAATGGCTTGTGACTGACATGGTGCAGCCAGCAGACCCTTATATGTAAAGGCAACTTGTTATATGGAGAGGTTTCAGTGCAATGTTCAGAATCAGGTTGCTATGGTCAAGGGGGCATCCTATGTGGTATACAAGCCCTGTTGGTGCATTCTCCTGCAGACCCTGATCCACCACACGTGACAGAACTCGCGGCAACACTGTGTCCCAGTTGAACTCCTTGTATTTCGTGAAGCAAATACCAAACTCCGAGTGCAGCAGGAAGAAACATTAGGAAAAGTGGAGGATGATAAAATGGCTTCGCAGTCCATATGGGGAGACACTTAGCCCCCAGTGGCCACAGTTTACATACAAGAGAGAATTCATCACTGCTGCTTCATGTTTATTGGAAAATTATAAACCATGTCCTCCAGATCACAGAGATGAAGACGCAGCTTTGATGGTCTCACTAGAAAGGAAGCTAAAGATCCTCACAAAAACATATATTTCAAGTGCCCAACCTAGAGACAGTTTCTCCAGACGTCTTTAGGCAGGCAAATCTCCATGTTTGTAGAGTTTTTACACTGTCCCTTACTTTTGGAAACTCCTCTACAATCTCCAAGGTTGTGAACCCTAAGCATTTTCAATTTCAGATATGTATTCAAAGATTTTCTAACTCTTCTCCTCTAATTGTGTCTTACTTGGGGTGAAGGTAATGTCAAGGCATTGTTCTGAATGAGAGTGGGAAAATTTTTTTGTAGTACACATTTGCATACACATTGATCCATTTTCCAATTTTCCATTCGAAATACTGAATCCCTGACACTAACTCATACCCTACTAGACTCTGACTACTAATCCTAATATGATGGAGAAAAATAAACAAAAAAAAATGAAAATACAAGCAGTTCAGAGGAGGCATGGTGTATAGTTGGACTTCCCTCTTGCATGATAAAGGGTCGGTTTTATAAATCTACTCAATTTTTAATTGAAATAGTCCTCCATGTGTTTTTTTTAAAGAGAGAGTTAGAGAGGAGAGAGAGAATTCTATAATATTTATTTTTTTAGTTATCGGCGGACACAACATCTTTGTTTGCACGTGGTGCTGAGAATCGAACCCATGCCGCAAGCATGCAAGGCGAGCGCGCTACCACTTGAGCCACATCCCCAGCTCTCTCCATGCGTTTTTAAAGTTAACAAATATGTGAATTCCTGTCTCCCTTTCTCTGTAGCCTACTCAGCACATGTACTTTTTATATGCACATATAGATTCCTACTTGGTATCACAGGTATATTTTTATGAGTTGGCTGACTTGGCAGAAACAAATTGTAAGAAGAGATCAGTCCTCCTAAACGCTGTTGGAACTGAAAATCCAAACTATGGGTGAGCTTCCTATTAGAACAATATTATACATAAACCCATGTTTAGTAAAATAAATATTTTTGCATCTGAGGGTGATATATATTACATGATGAATTACGATGGGCATATATATATTGATACTTTTTAATGATTTTTTTGTGTTTTTTTTGTATATATATATATATATATATATATATATATATATATATACACATACACTCTACAGATTTTATAAAATATGAAAAATATTTGTCTTATATACACTCCGTAAATTCATTCATGTTCATGTATGTGGATTTATAATCAACTTTTCACAAGATTATTCTCAGAAATAATCATCTACCTGAAATACATATTTGTTTCCCAGTGCTGAAAACTAACTTCAATCAATGGTGCTTACAAATCCTAATATTTCTACAGTAACTGACCCAGTTTAACATCAATGCAAGTATATTCCTATGGGACATGATGTCTATTTTGACATTCATTTTAATTCAACACTGGTACATTACTATTTCTTCAGTTTTTGCACATCATAGGATATATATTTCATTCACAAGTTCACAAATTTATAGGAATTTGTTTCACTTTTAATCACTTCCTGCTTCAGAACACATGTATTCCTCCATGTTACTTGACTGGTCTTTTCATGAGACTTCTTTCCAAACACATTATTTTCGATTTCCATAATCAATTTTGAAGCTAAACCCACACACTCTTCAAGATAAACCATAACATTAATATTACCATTAGATGTATAAGTGGTTGGAATGAATGTGTGAATATCAATATAAGATTTCCTGTACATTTTCACATTTCAATTCAATCCATTATTAAAGTTGGAACCAGGTATGCTATTTATTCACAGTATGGTCTATTAATGCATTATCTCTATATTCATAGACACAGTGTACACCTCTTTGTTCCCCCAATACTAATTTATACCTCTTCAAAACATTGCTCCCAAAAATGGTAGAAGAAATATTCATGTCACCTTATCTATCTATATATATATATATATATATATATATATATATATATATATATATATATATATTTCTTTTTTTTATCACAGTAATATTCTGGACACAAAAAACAAAGGTCATACTCATGATTGTATCAAAGCCTAAATGGAAAGTGAGCATGGATTACTAAAAACAACCATATCCAGGTTGCCTAATGCTCTCAAATGTAAATCTTATTGGTGACTACATATTTGTTTCTTTCTAAGATTATATATTCAACTTCAAGCCTGTTGAAAATGTCTAATCCTATCACTCAGTTTATACTTTGCCTGATTTCCTTATATCTCTATTGATATCTGCTTTCCTACATATATTCCCCAGTTCATCATTGTGTCTGACACTTCACATATGCTGACATTTACATTCAATGTCTACCCGAGACCCTATTGCTAAAGAAATTTTGGTCTAAATCCTATACTCACTCTTATTTCTAAACCTACTGACTATCTTCCTAATCCTACTGACTATTGCTTTTTGACTCGATGTTCTCTTCGACAATTAATCATCCAAGGTATAAGGTCCTAAACTATTGTATTTCAATTTGTCGGAGACATATATGCAGAACATAATTCAAACCTAAGAATCCCACTCAAGGACCCAATGCCCTTCTGACTTCGAATCTTACCTAGATTTCTGTTTTCATACTTACATTTCACCTATATATTCTTGTAAATATCACAGGTTCCCAATACCATTATTCATGGGGCAGAGAGATTCCTAACCCAAATCAAATATGTTATTAACCCTAAACATACACTGTTCCCTCAATCTAACTTTACAAAAGAGGAGGGACAGAGTTGGTCTTACAATACAGGAATGTAGGGGATCTTCCACCTTCTGAGAACATCAAAGGTCCATGCAGAAATGATCCCTGGAGAAGATATAGGCAGCTATGAAGGACCTGAGAGAGGAAAAGTCATCTTTTATGGTAAACAACCTGGTCAAGATGAATGGATGTGTCTGAATCAACCTCTATCTTCTAAATGTAGAGAAGATGGACCAAATCAGGCCTGTGTGGAGAGCTCTTCCCAGGTGCCTATGGTTGATTTACCATTCTAACTTGTGAAAGTGTGACAGAAAGAAGGGACAGACTCCATCTCATGGGACCCTTAGAAGTTACTGTTAGGACAAAGAGGTTGCCAAGGCAGTGACCTCATTCTGTTCCTGAAGGAAGTGACCTCACTTCACTTCCTTGGTGATGGAACTCTCTGAACTTGGGATCCAGGAAGAGAGGCACCCAGAGCCAGTCGCAGTCCCAGTCCCTGTGGTCTCACTTGTTTCAATTTACCAAGCACAGAGTCAGTCTTTCTTAGTACCAACAGATGTGAGGATGGCCAAATGCCAGGAAAGCTCTGAAGAAAGACCTTTCTGAGAAAGCAGGTATTGGTTCACCGCTGGCTCCTGACAACTGCACAGAGTTGGCCAAGGAGACCAGATTTGAGATACAACAGGCCATTTTGGGGGAATATAGTATGGCCCACCATTCAGAGGACACTCCACAAAGGAGGTGCCTTTGTGGGTGTAGGTGTGTGTATGGTTTTTTCTCAAGTTCTGAGAAGATGTAAGAAAGGCTGTTTGTTTGAATTGGCGTGGACTGTTTCTAGTAAGTCCTTTGACAAGGCGAGTGCTTCTATGTCTGTGTATCCCACTCTGTCCGTGGTTGTAGACACTAGAAAAGAAAATGCATCAATGGATGTGTCCTGTCTAGGAGAAAGCTTCGCAACATTCATCCTGCCCGATTTATTAATGGACTGCAGCTTTCCTTATTGAAGGGAAACACCTGCTATCTTTCAAAGTTTCTGTTTACATCCTGAATTCTGGACACTCTCCAGAATTGCCTCATTGTTTTATGTCCAAGATATGTACTACCTCCAAGCTATGTGATATGGCTATGTACTGGATAGCTGAAGGGAAAGGCGAGCATCTAGGAAAACTCAGATATCAGTGTGACCAGGAAAGTCTCAGTGGAGAAACCCTGCTTTGTGCGTTTTGTTTACCTATTGTTCTGTTGCCCTGAATTTCAGGAAGGTTTTTGCCTCAGACCACTCCTTTGTGAATATCAATTCAATCCACTATTCAAAGTGGAACCAGCTATACTATTTATTCACAGTATGGTCTATTCATGCATTATCTGTATATTCATAGACACAGGGTACAGCTTTTTGTACAACCAATACTTATGTATATGTCTTCAAAATATTACTCGCAGAAATGGTGAAAGAAATACTCATGTCACCTAATCTACATATACATTTTATCACAGTAATATTCTGGACACAAAATGCAAAGTTCACACTTATTATTGTACTAAAGCCTAAATGGAAAGTGAACATGGATTACTTCCATGTTCAGGTTGCCTAATGCTCTCAAATATCAATCCTATTGGTGACTACATATTTGTTTCTTCCTAAGATTATATATTCAAAATCAACCCTGTTGCAAATATCTAATCATATCACTCACTTTATACTTTGCCTGATTTTGTAATATCTCTTTTTTTATTCTTACGATGAGCCAATTTAGTACTTTTTTAATTTTTATTTTTTTCATCTTTCATACATTTGATTCAAGTGAGTTATGCATTTCCATTTTTACCCCAAATACAGATTGCAGAATCACATCAGTTACACATTCTCAATGTTTACATAATGCCATATTAGTGACTGTTGTATTCTGCTGACTTTCCTATCCCCTACTATCCCCCCTCCCCTCCCCTTTCATCTTCCCTCTCTACCTCATCTGTTGTTATTCCGTTCTCTCCCTTCCCCCCCTTTCCCCTCACAACCTCGTATATGTGATTTCGTATAACGATGAGGGTTCTTTCCGTTTCCATGCAATTTCCCTTCTCTCTCCCTTTCCCTCCCATCACTTGTCTCAGTTTAATGTTAATATTTTCCTCATGCTCTTTCCCTCTGTTCAGTTCTTAATTGCTCTCCTTAAATCAAAGAAGACATTTGGCATTTGTTTTTTAAGGATTGGCTAGCTTCACTTAGCATAATCTGCTCTAATGCCGTCCATTTCCCTGCAAATTCCATGAATTTGTCATTTTTTAGTGCTGCATAATACTCCATTGTGTATAGATGCCACATTATTTTTTATCCATTCATCTATTGAAGAGCATCTAGGTTGGTTCCACAGTCTGCCTATTGTGAATTGTGCTGCTATGATCATTGATGTGGCGGTATCCCTATAGCATGCTCTTTTATGGTCCTCAGGGAATAGTCCAAGAAGGGCGATAGCTGGGTCAAATGGTGGTTCCATTCCCAGCTTTCCCAGGAATCTCCATACTGCTTTCCATAATGGCCGCACCATTTTGCAGTCCCACCAGCAATGTACAAGTGTACCCTTTTCCCCACATCCTCGCTAGCACTTATTATTGTTTGACATCCTAATGGCTGCCGATCTTACTGGAGTGAGATGGTATCTTAGGGTGGTTTTGATTTGCATTTCTCTGACTGCTAGAGAAGGTGAGAATTTTTTCATGTACTTATTAATTGATTGTATGTCTTCTTCTGAGAAGTGTCTGTTCAGGTCCTTGGCCCATTTGTTGATTTTGTAGTATCTCTATTGATATCTGCTTTCCTACATATTTTCCACTGTTCATCATTGTGACTGACCCTTCAAGTGTGCTGATATTTACTTTCACACTTTAACCCAAACCCTATTGCTAAAGAACTTTTGTTCCAAATCCTATACTCACTCTTCTTTGTTAACCTACCGAATATCTATCTAATCCTACTTTCTATCCCTTTTTGAAAGGATGTTCTCTTCGAATTTTAATCATAAAAGGTACAAGGTCCTATGCCATTGTATATCGATTTATCTGAGATATCTGTGCACAACGTAAATCAAAGCTAAGAATCCCAATGAAGGGCCCATTGCCCCTCTGGGCTTCAAAATTACCTAGACTTTCTTTTTTCATTTATATATTTCACCTCTATATTTTTAAAAATATCGCAGGTTCCCAATACCATTATTCATCCAGCAGAATGATTTCTAACCCAAATCAAACATTTTATTAACCCTAACAATACACTGTTCCCACAATGTAAATTTAAAGAAGAGCAGGGACAGAGTTGGTCTTACAATACAGGAATGTAGGGGATCTTTCACCTGTTGAGAACCACAAGTTCAATGCAGAAATGATCCCTGGAGAATATGTAGTCAGCTATGGAGGACCTGAGAAAGCAAAAGTAATCTTCCATGGCAAAATACCTGGTCAGGATGACGGGATGTGTCTGAATCAGAACCTCTCTTCTCAATGTAGAGGAGATGGACCAAACCAGGCCTGTGTGGAGAGCTATTACTGGGTTCCTATGGTTGATATACCATTCTAACTTGTGAATGTTTCACAGGAAGTAGGGGAAGCCTCCATCTAATGAGACACTTGGAAGCAACTGTTAGGATAAAGTGGTTGCCAAGGCAGTGACCTCATTCAGTTCCTGAAGGAAGTGACCTCACCTTACTCCCTTGGTGATGGAACTCTCTGAACTTAGGATCCTGGAAGCCAGGCACACAGAGCCAGTCCCAGTACCAGTCCCAGTGGGTTCACTTGTTTGGAATTAGAAAGGACAGAGTCAGTCTTTCTTTGTACCTACTGATGTTAGAATGGCCAAAAGCCAAGAGAGCTCTGAAGAGGGGCCTTTCCTGAAAAAGCAGATAGTGGCCCACCGCTGGCTCCTGACAACTTCATAGAGATGGCCAAGGAGACCATATCTGAGACAGGACAGGACATTTCGGGGGAACATTGTGTGGCCCACCAGTCAGAGGACACTCCATAGAGTCACAGACCTACTTAGGGTAAGGAGGTGCCTTTGTGGGTGTGGTTGTGAGTTTGTGATTTTGTCTCATGTTGTGAGAATAGGAAAAAAAGGTGGTTTGTTTGGTTTGGAGTGAACTGTTTCTCATAAGTCGTTTGAAAAGGAGAGTGTTTCTATGTCTGTGTATCCCATGGTGTCCGTGGTTGTAGACATTAGAAAAGAGAGTGCATCAATGGATGTGTCCTGTCTAGTAGAAAGCTTCCCATTTCATCCTGCCCAATTTATGAATGGTTTGCGGCTTTACTTAAAGATGGGCATAACCTAATACATTCCTAATTTCCAGGTTTATTCATGAACTCTGTTCACTCTCCAGAAAAGGATCATGGTTTTGTGTCCAACATATATACCACCTCCAAGCTCTGTGACATGGCCATGTACTGGATAGCTGAAGGGAATGGCGAGCATCTCAAAAAACTCAGATATCAGTGTGACCAGGAAAATCTCAGTGGAAAAACCCTGCTTTGGGCATTTTGCTTATATATTGTTCTGATGAACTGAATGTCAGGAAGTTCTTGCTCTGGCCACCCCTTTGTGAAGCCTGAAGTAAACAGTTTTCAAATGGAAATGATTGGGCATCACCTGTGGCTCTTTGCTTAATTGCTTTGGAAAGGGATGTGTCTGAATTAGTATCTTGGCCCTGTGTGAGGTTGTGGCTTAGATTCTCAGCACCAGATGGATCTAAAGAAAGATCCCATGTGTGCATCCAAAACCAAAATGGCAAATACACCAGTCATTGTGGATAAAGTCTCGCTTTCCTCTGTGAGGTTCCTGACCTCTATCAAGTGAGAATAGGGATCCTTTGTGTCAATTGAGTTCTTCAAAGCCCTGCAAAGGTGCTTGGGTTTTCTCATGACTCTAATTTACATAAAGAATCTATACCTCTAACTCAGTAGGCCTCAAATTGAAGAAGCGGTGCAGTATTAACGGCATGCCTATTTGATCACTCCGGGTTCACAGGAAGTATGTCCAGGCCACCCTGACTTTAGGCAAATGAGGGGCAAGGGAGCTTATTTTGGACACTGTCTTGGAATGTGCCCCTCATGGAAACCTCCAGCCAGAGGTTATGATGAGTATCTATATGGAAAAAGATGAGGGCCATGTGGGAGTGTTTTGGTTTAATTGTGGTCATTGTGTGGCTGTTAAAGGAGATGCCTGGGTCCACATGGGCTTGAACTCTGGTGTGATTACACTTAGAGAGTGCATTCTGGATCTGATCTCAGAGAACTTGTGCCATGAATTGTGTTGGGATTCTAGCAGGGCACGCATGAGAGTCTCCCTTGGAAACTGAGATCAAGGCCCAGGGTGGCTTTCCACAGAGCACTGGGAATCTCAGCCAGGATACCACATGATTTTTTTTTTTCTGAAAGACTTGGTAGGCATAGGTGACAGTCAAAACACACATGGACCTCACATTGTAGACCTCAATGGGTCTGATTTCATGTGACTTTTTGGCCACTCCCTGGGAAGCCTTGTCTTTAACAGTTCTACAGAGCTTTCATTGAAATGAGGTTTCTCATCATTTAATGGTTCCTGTACAAATTGAAATCCACAGTGCCTCCATCTTCATCCGTGAAAAATGGCTAGATAAATACAATAAAATTATTGAAATTTCCATGACCAGGTGGCACTGGAGAAAATTTGGAATACCGGTTGCTGATCATGAGTATACCAGACAGTGCCTTGATTGACTAGGTTTCACCAAAATGGTGTATAACAGAGATGCCAGTAAATTGGAGCCTGCTGAGTAGTGGGCCTAGACCAGAGGAGGGGAGGTGTGTGATAAAACATCTGTGGTGGGGCCATGTTGATCTTCCATTGGCTTCCAAATGCCTTGTGACTGACATGGTGCAGCCAGAAGACCCTTATATGTAATGGTATCTTGTTATATAGAGAGGTTTCAGGGCAATGTTGAGAATTATGTTGCTGTGGTCAAGGGGAAAAGCTATGTGGAATAGAAGCATTGTTGGTATATTCTCTTGCAGACCCTGACCCACCACACGTGACAGAACTCCCTCAAGCACTGTGTCCCAGGTGATCTTTTTTTACTTCATAAGCAAATACCAAACTCCCAGTGCAGCAGCAAGAAACACCAGGAAAAGTGAAGGATGACCAAATGGCTTCACAGTCCACACGCGGAGACACTTAGGCCCCAGTGGACACAGTTTACCTACATAGAGAGAATTCAGCACTGCTGCCTCATGTTCATTGGAAAATATGAAACCATGTCCTCCAGGTCGCATAGATGCACACCCAGCTTTGATGGTCTCAGTACAAAGAAAGCTCCTTACGAAAATATATATATCAAGTGCCCAACCTCAGAGGCAGTTTCTCAAGAAGTCTTTAGGGCAGCAGAGCTCCATGTTTGTGGAGTGCTTACCCTGTCCCATACTTTTGGAAACTCCTTTACGACATCCAAGGTTGTGAACTCATGAGAATATTCATTTCCAGATATGTATTCACAGAATTTTTAACTCTTATCCTCTAATTGTGTCTTACTTGGGACGAGGGTAATGTCTAGGCATTGTTCTGAATGAGAGTGGAAAGATTTTTGTGAATCCCTGACACTAACCCATTCCCTACTAGACTCTGACTACTAATCCTAATATGATGGAGAAACATAACCCAAACAGAATAGAAATACAAGCATTTCAGAGGAGGCATGGTGTATAGTTGGACATGCCTTTTGAAATATATAGGGTAGGAGTTATAAATCTAGTCAATTTTTAATTGAAATAGTTCTACATGTGTTTTTAAAGTTAACAAATATATGAATTACTGTCTTCCTTTCACAGTAGCCTATTCAGCACATGTGTTTTAATATGCACATATAGAATCCTACCTGGTGTCACACGTACATTCTCGTGAGGTGGCTGACATGGCACATACAAATTTTGAGAAGTGATCACTCGTCCTAAACACTGTTGGAACTGAAAATTCAACCCATGGGTGAGCTTCCTATTTGAACAAACTTATATAAAAATCCATATTCATTAAAATGAATATTTTTGGATATGATGATGATATATATTTCATGATGAATTTCAATTGGCATATATATTGCTATTTTTAATGTCTGTGATATATATATATATATATATATATATATATATATATATATATATATATATATATATATGAAACATGTGTTTTATTATACACTCCCTAAATTCATTCATATTGATGTATTTGGATTTTTAATCAACTTTTCACAAGATTATTCTCAGTAATATTCATCCACCTGAAATACATATGTGTTTCCTAGTACTGAAAACTAACTTCTTTGAATGGTGCAAACATATCCTAACATTTCTACACTAACTGACCCTGTATAAAATCAATTCAAGTAGATTACTATGGGACATGATGTGTATTTTGATGTTCAATTTTATTCAACACTTCTACATTACTATTTATTCACTTTATGCACATCATGGAATATATATTTCATCCACAAGTTAGCAAATTTATAGGCATTTGTCTCACTTTCAATCACTTCATGCTTCAGAACACACGTATTCATCCATGTTTCTTGACTGACCTTTTCATGAGACTTCTTTCCAAACACATTATTTTCGATTTCCATAATCACTTTTGAAACACTTCAAAAGTTACCTTGAGCTTGGGGAGGGAAACTGAGCCCCGACTTTCTTAGTCATCCTCCAGAGTCAGTATGGCTGGCTGGTGTGGCTGTCGCTTTTTAGGGCAATTTTGGCCCAGTGTCCTTTTTTCTTTAGGGTAGGCACATTGATCTGAGGGCAGGGTGCCCTCTGGCATGGGCCAATGTTATCCCTTCTTGTCTACCTGTTTCTTAATTTCTGGCCTATTTGTTGTTGTGACCAGGACCTTAGTCAACGCCTTAGTCTGCCTTTTGTTTCTTTTATCCTCCCTTTGCTCCCTTCTCTTCCTCAGTTTCTCTCTTATAGTATACGTTCTTGACTTCTCTGACTAAATCTCTCAAAGTCATATCTTGTAATCAATCTAGCTTTGTAACTTTGTTTTAATATCCAGGCCAGTTTGCCCAATAAAGTCCATCGTGACAGATGCCTTTTGATTCTCTGCCTGAGGATCAAAAGGAGTATATCTCCTATATGCCTCTATAATTCTCTCTAGAAACATAGTGGGAGATTCATCAGGCCCTTGAATAATCTCTCTTACCTTGTCCAAATTAGTTTGTCGCTAGCGGCTGCTTGGAGACACACTATTAGAGCCCGGTGATAAGTGGACAGATGCTCCCTACCTTCAAAGATTTTGGGGTCTCAGTTGGGTGGGTTCAAGGGAAAGCTGCCTTTGATTATGTTGGGAAGTTGTGTCGGACGCACATCTTGTTTGAGGATATTTTTTTCTAGCTTCCTGGAGGATTCACTGTTGTTCCTCTGTCATGAAGAGAATCCCTAGGAGTTTTTGGCAGTCTTCTGAAGTAGGCTGGTGTGAAAACATCAATGACTCAACCAGATCTGAGAGCCAAGTAGGGTCCTCAGAAAAAGGGGGATTATAATTTTTTTAAGTTATTTAGGTCTGACGAGGAGAAAGGCTAATACTGGTTGGCTTGCATTTTTTCCCCGTGGCCATCGTCAATCATTGGCCCATAAGGATGGAGGGGGAGCATCCCGAGAGTTCCAGGGTTTTCAATCATTCACCGCCAGCGAGTTCCTTTAGATGGGTCAGCTTCCTCCAAGGGAAGAGGTGCTGTGTGTGCCGCAAGGGAATTATCTGGAGGGCGCTGGGCCGGCATAGCTTCCTCCAATGGAGGAGAGGCTGAGTCAGCAGCAGGGGAATCACTTAGAGGGTGTTGGAGGTTGGGGGACAAGGTTAGGGGATAAGGAGGGGAAGGAGAGTCCAGTAGAGTGAAATCTGGTGACTCAAGGAGAACAGAGGGTGTAGGAGGAGGAGGAGCAGAGGATTTGAGAGTTCCTGGGGGAAGGAGTCAGAGTGGGGGCAGGGGCAAGAAAGGCTTCACCCATGGAAAAGGAGATATGAAGAGTTCCCGCCGAGTTAAGATATATGGCTGTTGATCCAGATGGCTATGTGGCCCCGGCTGAAAGACAATATCTCTGACTTTTTTAAATTAGTGGGAAGTAGAAAGATCCTTCTAGGGGTAATCCAAATCCAAAGGTGGGCCATTCTGAAGCACAGAGAGTCTGCCACATCCGGGGCTTTACTGAAAAAGAAAGATTCTGAGCCCTTAAGCGGACTTTGGTCCAGTGATCAAGGATCAGGGAAAGAGGCACTGAAGTGCTCTGTCCCATAATGAAAGATACACAAACAGTTAAAGCAATGAAACATGACACAGACAAGACAAGGCAATGAAGACAGGCAATGGACGTCCAACACTGAGACCAGGACTGAGGAGCCGGCAAAACCCGATTGACTGGCAATACTCAATCCGAAAAAAAATATCACTGAGTCCAGAAGACTATCTCGTCCCCATAAATTTACGGGAAGATGATCCAATACATATGGCTGTAGAGTTCCTTCACATCATTCAGGATCCTTCCAATCTAATACCATTGCACTTCTATGGGGATTAGACGCCACTCCTAGGCCTCGAAGCGTTTGAGTGGCTTGTTGTAACGGCCAATGTTTTGGCCATTCTTGACGAGAGATGATGCTAAGGTCTGCATCTGTATCCAGTAGCCCATTAAATTTATGCCCTTGAATATTTAGTTTTAGCATGGGGCCAGAATCTAAATTTAAAGAAAGCATAGCCCAATCTACACCTGTGGAGCCTAATCACTTGGAACCTCTTTCTACAGTACAACTGGAAAATTTTTCATGTAGGCTGGGTATTATTAGTAACTGCTATTCTATCTCGTGGTGAAATTACTGATATACCCTTTGGAGAACTGGCTATAATTTTTATTTCACCTTCATAGTAGAGATCAATTACCCCAGGACTTATCATAAGTCTTTTTAGAGTAGAAGAGCTGCGTCCCAATAATAAGCCTACTGTTCCTTTGGGAAGAGGTCCTTTTACCCATGTGGAAATGAATTGAACTCCCATTTCTGCAGTTAGTACTGCTCTGGCGGAGGCACAGATGTCCAACCCTGAGCTCCCTCTGGTTTGTCTGATGAGGGATCTGATGGACAATGTGTCCTGGGCACTACCCTGATAGGGTTGCTGGGTTTCTCCAGTGCTGCGTATATTTGTGGTTTTGGGCCCCGGAGCATTGAGCCCCCTTGTCCATTTTTGGCAATGGAGCTCCATGTCTTTGTCCACAATATTGTGGATAAACACCTGGTCCTTGTTCGTTTTTTGATAATGGTGTACCCTCTATGGTGGTTTGAGAACAGCATTCATTAGCCAAAAGTCTCCCTCTACGGCATCGTGGACAAATACCTGGTATTCTACTCCTTTGATACCTAGTTTTGTTAAACCCTCCTCCTATGGGACAATTCCTTTTAAAATGTCCTGTTTCTTCACAATTGTAGCATGTTCTTGGCCTGGCATCTAAAGCCTGTTTTACTGCAGCTGCCACAATTTGCCCTTGTTCATTAATGTCTCTGGCATCTAAAGCCTGTTTTACTGCAGCTTCCACGACTTGCTCTTGTTCTTTAATGTCTCTACATAATTTAATATATGTGTTTAAATCTTCATGTTTCCATGGTCTAATGATATCATTGCACCAAAGATTCGCTTGCTCATAAGCCACTTGTTTTAGTAATGGCATTGCTTGTTGTGTATTTCCAAAAACTCTGGTAGCTGTTTGAATAAGCCTATCTACAAATTCAGCATAAGGTTCATTAGCTCCTTGTATTACCTTAGATAATTAACCTTGTAAACCTCCATGTCCTTGTAAAGTCTTCCATGCCTTAATTGCATCTAACAATTTACTGAACACTCTTTCAGTTTTTTTTTTAATAATTTCTGATTCCGCATTTCAACTATAATACAACCGAACAAGATGACAACAAACAAAACAGCTCCTCAGGAATAGCCGTCAGAGCCCAACTGCCACCACAGGCTTCCCACAAGCCTCTCCCTCAAACACAAGTCTCATCCTCTTGAGGCCGATTGGCTGGGTTGCATGGGCGAAGCCAAAAAAGTCCCCCAATGAGCAGTTCCGTGGTCTGAAAGGGCAGGGAACCAGCCCAATGTGCATCACCACAGAGGAGCCAATCAGCTAGATGTTGCTGGGGCCGCTGTGAGCCAATCATCCGCTGGCAGTCTGAAAGGTCGGGGAAACCGCTCATTGAGCATCTCCAATGAGCATCACCACAGAGAAGCAAATCAGCTAGATGATGCTGGGGCCGCTGTGAGCCAATCATCAGCCGGCAGATGGAAGTTTGCTGGCAGCTGCAAGTTTACTGGGGCTCCTTTGGCTGTGGCTCTCAACAGATTATTCTCAGAAATATTTAACCACCTAAAATACATATTTGTTTCCTAGTACTGAAAACTAACTTCAGTGAATGGTCCTTATATATCCTAATATTTCTATAGTAACTGACCAAGTTTAACATCAATGCAGTTAGATTCCTATGGGACATGAAATGTATTTTGAAGTTCATTTTTATTCCACACTGGTACATTACTATTTCTTAAGTTTATGGACATCATAGGATATAACCTTTCATCCACAAATTCACAAATTTATAGGCATGTGGTTCACTTTCAATCACTTCCTCTTTCAGAAAACATGTATTCCTCTATGATTCTTTAGTGGTCTTTTCAATAGACTTCTTTCTAAAAACATTATTTTCGATTCTATACTCATTTTTGAAGCAAAACTCACACACTCTTCATGATAAACCGTAACCCTAATATTACCATTAGATGTATAACTGGTTGGAATGAATGTATATATATCAATATAAGATTTTCTATATATTTTCAAATATAATTTCAATGCATTATTTAAAGTTGGAACCAGTTATATAATTAATTCACAATATGGTCTATTCATGCATCATCTCTTATTCATCAACACAGGGTACGCCTATTTATCCGCAATACTAATTTATAAGTTTTCAAAATATTGCTCCTCATATTGGTGGAAGAAATACTCATGTAATCTGATCTAAATATATATTTTACCACAGTAATATTCTTGACACAAAATGCAAAGGTCACACTTATGATTGTACTAAAGCCTAAACTTAAAGTGAGCATGGATTACTAAAAACCTCCATGTCTAGGTTTCCTAATGCGCTCAAATGTCAATCCTATTGGTGACTAAATAATTGTTTCTTCCTAAGATTATATATTCAACCTCAACCCTGTTGAAAATGTCTAATCCTATCACTCACTTTAGACGTTGCCTGATTTCCTAATGTGTCTATTGATACATATTTACTCTCTTTCCTACATATTTTCCCCAGTTCATCATTGTGACTGACTCTTCACATGTGCTGACATTTACATTCACTCTCTAACTAAAACCCTATTGCTAAAGAACTTTTGGTCCAACTCCTAGACTCACTCTTCTTCCTAATCCTACTGACAATCTTCCTAATCCTTTGGACTATCCCTTTTGGACTGGATGATCTCTTCTAAATTCAGTCATCTGAGGTACAGCATCCTATGCCATTGTAAATGAATTTATCTGAGACCTCGGTACAGAACATAATTCAAGCTTAGTATGCCAATCAATTGCCAAATGCCCTTCTGGGCTTCAAATCTTACCTAGATTTCTGTTTTTGTACTTATTTTTCAAGTCTATATTCTTATAAGTATCACAGGTTCCCAAACCATTATTCATCCAGCAGAATGATTCCTAACCAAAATCGAACATGCTATTAACCCTAACCATACAATATTCCGTCAATCTAACTTTACAGAAGAGCAGGGACCGAGTTGGTCTTACAATACAGGAATGTAGGGATCTTCCATCTGCTGAAAACCTCAAAGGTCCATGCAGAAATGATCCATGTAGAAGATTTAGGCAGCTATTTAGAACCTGAGAGAGCAAAAGTCATCTTCCATGCCAAACAACCTAATCAGGATGAAGGGATGTTTCTGAATCAGCCTCTCTCTTCTTAATGTAGAGAAGTCGGACCAAACCAGGCCTTTGTGGAGAGCTGTTCCCAGGTGCCTGTGGTTTCTATACCATTCTAATTTGTGAATGTGTCACAGGAAATAGGGGCAGCCTCCATCATATGAGAACCTAGGAAGCAACTGTTAGGACATATTGGTGGCCAAGTCAGTGACCTCATTCAGTTCCTGAAGGAAGTGACCTCACATACTTCCTTGGTGATGGAATTCTCTGAATTTGGGATCCAGGAAGCCAGGCACCCAGAGCCATTACCCGTCCAAGTCCCAGTGGTCTCACTTGTTTGGATTTACCAAGGATAGAATCAGTCTTTCTAGGTACCTATTCATGTGAAGGTGGCCAAATTCCAAAAAAGCTCTGAAGAGGGGCCTTTACTGACAAGACTGGAATTGGCTCACCACTGCCTCCTGACAACTTCACAGAGTTGGTGAATGACACCAGATCTGAGACAGGAAAGGCCATTTCGGAGGAACATCGTATGGCCTACCAGTCAGATGACACTCAGAAGAGTCACAGACCTACTTGGGGGAAGGAGGTGCCTGGGTGTGTGGATGTCAGTTTGTGGTTTTGTCTCATGTTCTGAGAATAGGTAAAAAAACGTGATTTATTTCTTTTGGAATGGACTGTTTCTAATAAGTCATTTGACATGGTGAGTGTTTCTATTTCTGTGTATCCCACTGTGTCCGTGGTTGTACACATTAGAAAAGAGAATGCATCAATGAATATGTCCTGTGTAGTAGAATGCCTCCCACCAATCAACCTGTCCAATTTATGAAAGGACTGCGGCTTGCCTTACCAATGGGAAACACCTACAACCTTCCTAAGTTCCTGTTTTCTTCCAGAATTCTGGCCACTAGCCAGAATAGGCTCATCGTTTTTTATCCATGATATGTACCACCTCCAATCACTGTGACATGACCATGTACTGAATAGCTGAAGGGAATGGCATGGAGAGCATCTCAGAAAACTCAGATATCAGTGTGGCCAGGAAACTCTCAGTGGAGAAACCCTGCTTTGGGCCTTTTGCTTACATTTTGTTCTGTTGCCCTGAATGTCAGGAAGGTATTTGCCTCTGGCCACCCCTTTGTGAAGACTGAAAAAAACAGTTATCAAATGGAAATGAATGAGGATCACCTGTGGCTCTTGGCATAATTGCTTTGGAAAGGGAGGTGTCTGAATCAGCCACTTGGCCCTGTGTGAGGCTCCAGCTTAGCACATGATGGATCTAAAGAAAGATCCCGTGTGTGCATCCAAAACCAAAATGGCAAAAAGATCAGTCATTGTGGATGAAGTCTCTAGCCTTTTTCTGTGATGTTCCTGACTCCATCAAGTGAGAATAGGGATCCTTTGGGTCAAATGAGTTCTTCAAAGCCCTGCAGAAGTGCTTGGGTTTTCTCATGACTCCAAACCACATAAAGAATCTATACCTGACATTCAGTAGACCTCAAAATGGAGAAGCAGAGGAGTATTAATGGCAGGTTTATTTAATCCCTCCTGGTTCACAGGAATGGTGTCCAGGCCACCCTGACTTTAGGCAAATGAGGGCCAAGGGTGCTCATTTTGGTCACTGTCTGGGCTGCGCCCCTCATGGAAACCTTCAGCCCGAGGTTATGATGAGTGTCTATATGGAGAAGATGAGGGCCTTGTGGGAGTGTTTAGGTTTTAATTTTGGTCATTTGTGTGGCGATTGGAAGAAATGACTGGGTCCAACTGGGCTTGAACTCTGGTGTGAGTTCAAGGGGACTTAGAGACTGAGTTCTGGAACTGAACTCAGAGAAGTATTGCCATGAATTGTGTTGGGATTTTAGCAGGCCACACATGAGAGTCGCCCTTATAAACTGAGATCTAGGTCCAGGGTGGCTTTCCACAGAGCACTGAGAATCTCAGCCTGGATATCACATGATTTTTTCTGAAACACTTGGCAGGCATACTTGAGCGTCAAAACACACATGGACCTCACATTGTAGACCTCAATAGTCCTGGATTTCTGTGACCTTTTGGCCACTCCTTGGGAAGACTTGCCTGTGAGAGTTTTCCAGAGGTTTCATTGAAATGAGCTTCCTCACCATTTAATGTTTCCTGAAAAAATTGAAACCAACAGTGCCTCCAACCTCATGCTTGAATAATGGCTCGATAAATACCATAAAATTTTTTAAATTCCTTTGACCAGGTTGCACAGGAGAACCTTTGGATGTACTGTTGCTGACGATGAGTGTACCAGACAGTTCCTTGATTGACTAAGTTTCATGAAAATGGTGTAGAACAGAGATGCCAGTAAGTTCAAGCCTGCTGATTAGTGGACCTAGAGCAGAGATGTGCAGTTTTGTGATAAAACTTCTGTCGTGGGGCCTTGTGGATCTGCCTTTGACTTCCAAATGGCATGTGGCTGACATGGTGCATCCAGCAGACCCTTATATGTAAAGGCATCTTTTTATAAGAAGAGGTTTAAGGGAAATGTTCACAATCAGGTTATTATGGTCAAGGGGGCAAACTATGTGGGCTAGAAACCTGGTTGGTGCATTCTCCTGCTGACCCTGACCCACCACACATGACAGAACTCCCTCCAGCACTGTGTTACAGTTGAGCTCCTTGTATTCCATGTATTCCATGAAGCAAATACCAAATTCCCAGTGCAGCACCAAGAATCACCACGAAATGTGGAGGATGACCAAATGGTTTCACAGTCAACATGTGATTACACTTAGCTCCCCGTGGCCACAGTTTACCTACAAAGAGAGAATTCAGCACTGCTGCCTCATGTTCATTGGAAAATAAGAAACCATATCCACAAGGTCAAAGAGATGAAGACCCAGCTTTGATGGTCTCCCTAGAAAGGAAGCTAAAGCTCCTGACAACAACATATGTTTTAAGTGCCCAACCTCAGAGACAGTTTCTCAAGAAGTCTTTAGGCAGGCAGAGGTCCATGTTTGTGGAGTTTTTACCCTGTCCCTTACTTTTGGAAACTCCTCTACCACTTCCAAGGTTTTAAACTCCTGATCGTATTCCATTCCAGATATGTAGTCACGGATTTTCTAACTCTTCTCCTCTAATTGTGTCTTACTTGGGGCGAAGGTGATATCTAGGTGTTGTTCTTGATGAGAGTGGGAAGATTTTTGTGTACCACATATTTGCATACACATTTGATTCATTTTCCTATTTTCCATTCGTTATACTGAATCCCTGACACTAACTCACACCCTACTAGACTCTGATTACTAATCCTAATATGATGGAGGAAAGTAACCCAAACATTATAGAAACATAAGCAGTTCAGAGGAGGCATGGTGTATAGTTGGACTTGCTTTTTGCATGATAAATGGTAGGTGTTATAAATATAGTCAATTGTTAATTGAAATAGTTCTCCATTGTTTTTAATGTTAACTTATTTCTGAATTCCTGTCTCCATTTCTCTGGAGCCTATTCAGCACATGTATTTTTATATGCACATATAGAATCCTACCTGGTATCACACGTACATTTTTGTGAGGTGGCTGACTTTGCAGATACAAATTGTGAGAAGAGATCACTCATCCTAAACGCTTTTGGATCTTAAAATTCCACCTATGGGTGAGGTTCCTAGTTGAACAACATTATACATAAATCCATGTTCACTAAAATGAATACTTTTTAATCTGTGGATGATATATATTTCATGATAAATTTTGATACGCATATATATTTATATATTGCTACTTTTTAATGTATCTGTGATATATATATATATATATTATACACCCTCCGATTTTTCAAAATATGAAATATATGTGTCTTATATACACTCCCTAAATTTATTCATGTCATGAATGTTGATTTATAATAAAATGTTCACAAGATTATGCTCAGATATATTCATCCACCTGAAATATATATTTGATTCCTAGTACTGAAAACTAACTTTAGTAAATGGTCCTTTCAAATCCTAATGTTTCTACAGTAACTGACCCAGTTTAACATCAATGCAAGTAGATTCCTATGGGACATGATATGTATTTTGACATTCATTTTCATTCAACATTGGTACATTACTATTTTTTTCAGTTTTTGCACATCATAGGATATATATTTCATTCACAAGTTAGGAAATTTATACGTTTTTTTATACTTACAATCACTTCCTGCTTCAGAACACATGTATTCCTCTATGTTTCTTGACTCGTCTTTTCATGAGACTTCTTTCCAAACACATAATTTTTCATTTTCATAATCACTTTTGAAACTAAACTCACACACCCTTCATGATAAAACATAACCCTCATATGACCATTAGATGCATTACTCATTGGAATGAATGATTGTATATCAATATAAGATTTCTTACGTATTTTCAGATATCAATTCAATCCATGATTTAAAGTGGAAACAGTTATATTATTTATTCACAGTATTGTCAATTCATGCATTACTTCTATATTCAGAGACACAGGGAACAACTCTGTGTACCCCCAACACTAATTTATACCTCTTCAAAATATTGCTCCCAGAAATGTTATAAAAAATATGCATGTCACCTGATCTACATATACATTTTATCACTGTAATATTCTGATCACAAAATGCAAAGGTCAAACTTATGATTGTAGCACATCCTAAATGGAAAGTGATCCTGGATTATTAAAAACATCCATGTCCAGGTTGCCTAATGCTCTCCAATGTCAATCATATTTGTGACTACATATTTGTTTCTTCCTAAGATTATATATTGAAACTCAACCTGGTTGATCATGTCTAATCCTATCATTCACTTTATACATTGCCTGATTTCATAATGTGTGTATTGATATCTGATTTCCTACATATTTTCTCCAGTTCATCATTGTGACTGACTCTTCACATGTGCTGACATTTACATTCACTCTCTAACCGAAACCCTATTGCTAAGGAACTTTTGTTCCAAAACCTATACACAGTCTTCTTCCTAAACCTACCAACTATATTCCTAATCCTACCGACTATCCCTTTTTGAATGCATGTTCTCTTCTACATTTAATTATCCAAGTAAAGGTCGGGTGAGGTCGAAGGAAGAGACCACCAAGAGACTATCTCATGCAACAGCAAAGGGTTTATTGGGGGTCCAGCATGCTGATGCTCAGAGCTCACTTGAATAGAGTAGAGAGCCCTTAGAACAGCTTAAGCAGAGCTTATACACTTTCCTTGGTGACAGCAGGGAGGGAAGTTTATTGATGGGTCAGGGCGAGTGGTCAGTTTGCATGCAACCCAGTGAGGGAGCACATTCTGCAGTTAGTCAGTTGGGGACAGCATATTCTGGGAACAAGATTAGCAAACATTTCTCAAGATTTCAACAGTGTTTTGTTAAGCATACAGGAAAAAAGGAAGTGAAAAGTGCCTATTTTATTAACCTTTCATTCCCCACTTCTTCTTCTGGCTACTTTTAATCATAAAAGTGATCATTGCGGGGTGTCACATTCTATGTTTGCTAGTGGGGTATTACCATAAGTTTAACTCGTCCAATTTGAGCTTGGAGAAAAGAAATTACACGGTTGAGCAAACAGGGTTTTATAGTTAGCAATAATATGAGGATTATTATTGAAATGGCCAGGGTTGATAAATGCGTAGTTAACCAGGGGGACTGTGTGAACCAAGACTCAAACCACCCTTTTTGGGCCTCTCTCTCTCAATGACACTCTTCAAGGCATCTTTTTAATTTACTCCTAGATTTTTTTAAAACTCCAGTATGGTCGGCAAAAACACAAGATTCTCCATCAATGCAGAACAAAGGCCCCCTTCTCTCATGAAGAGGAGGTTCAACCCTCGCCTGTTGTGTAAAACAACTTCAGAGAGAGAGGTTAAAGATTCCTGCAAAGCCAAGATGGAGGTTCCTAATATCTTTAAGTTTTGGTCTATTGCTTCTTCTAATTGTGTCATTTGTTGTATCTCATGGACCAAGGCAGTGGTTCTTGTGCTCACGCCTGCAGCAACTCCTATACCTAATAGGATGGCTAAAGTGATGGATATATGTTCTCAGTGGAACCGGGTTTTATGCCCCCTTATTTGATCTTCAAATGAACCTGCATTATGATAAAGCACTCTGGGAAACCTATGCACCTTTACAAAATTAATCACATCGTCTTGACAATTTCATGAAAACATAAACAATGTTTAAGTCTACAGAATTATACTGTTGTAGAGACGGACATGGCAAGGCACCTAAGATACTACCAAAAACAGGGAAACTTTCCATTTTATTTGCAACCGGATTCAGAGGGCATTACTTCTGTTATAATCAATTAATTCCCTGAAACCCACGTTTAGGTAGTTTCAGAATTTTGTACCGAACATATAAGGGAAGGGGCGCAGAAGTTCACAGCCTGCAGAAGTTCACAAAAAGCAGATTTTTTCTGTTTTTTTCCTCTGTTCTGGGCAAGTTAACTTTTCAAGGCCACCTGGGCGAAGGAGAGCTTTTTCTTCCCTTTATTTTTTCCCCCTTCCAGCTGTTACCATGGAGCCCAGTTGGTAACTTCTTTATCTTAGAAATGTAGCCATCTCTGTGAAGCCCCAGCTCAATGCCAAAGGCCTTGTTCACATATTTTGTGAAAAACTAGTAAGGGGGTGTCTAACTTAGGAGTGCTGATATTTTTAGCCAGTGGCCAAGTACAACAGGGCAACAGGAAAAGAGGAAGTTTATCTACTTTGAAGTCTTTCATGGGGACTCTTTTGCTGAAAGTCCTAAAGTCAGCCATGCTGAAGACTTCTGTAGAATTTCAGTTAATGTTTTTCTGTGGGCCTGGAACAGAGGGGGGAGATGGGGAAGGCGTGGCTTTGAGCAGCTCCGTGGATCTGAGAATGAGGTAGCAGAGATGTGAAAGAATACTGGGAAAGGGGTTTGTGATTTTCCTAGCAACAAAAAGGTGAGCAGTAGAACAGGTAGAGCAGAGGGGAAGATGGGAGTGAGTATCCCTAAAAGCCTGTGAGGGACTTTAAATTCTTAGTAATCTGTTTTCAGTGATGACAAAGAAACTTTAAAGGCCATTTTCACTAAATCTTGGATAGGGGTCTGAGCGTTCTCCTCAGCTGGTTTGAGCTTTGGGTTAGCTGGTAAGAGGAAGTGGTGGGACCCGGTGCGGGCACTGACTGGAGAAGAGAGGAGTGATTCGGTGGAGGGTTACCTTAGTACCTGCTACCTCAGCAAGGGGGCAATGGTCTTAGATCCTGCGGAGGTTTGGGTTTTTGATCTAGTAATTGGAGGGGAGAAATCATGTTGCTGAGGTGAGAGTGACAGCAGAGAGTCTGGAGCAGAAGGCTGAGTGTGAGGACCTATTGGAGAAGCATAGTTCAGGATGTGAGCGAAGGAGGGAAAAGGCCTCCACATAGGGAAATCTCCTTTCACCCTTTTGAGGACTTTCAGAAGTTAAAAAGGTCAGGCAGAATTTGAGGATCTAGAGACCCCTCTAGGGGCCATCGGTTTTGGTGATCTTATTGGTAATAGGGCCAATGCTGTGTACAGAAGTTGATGAGGAGTTTGGGTTCCGTCATGCACTGCCTGTATGATCACAACCCTATGACTTACAGAAGAAGTCGGCATTCCCCCCACACAACCGTGACTGTTTGTGGCTTTGGTAGTCCACCGGGCAAACATAGTAATCTAGGCTAGCCAACCTGCATCTGGCTTGCGTGTCCCTACATCCATAATGATTGTTTCCATTATCAATGGTGCAGAATGGATTTAATGGAAATTTAGTGGGATCCTCTTCATCAGGTATATCCCAATAGGAAAGACCTATAGCCAGCTGACAAATGTCTGGGTGGATAGATGTCCACCAAGTCCCTAAGTGGGCTGTATGCGAGATAGATCATACTTCTTTACCAGTAGGATTTGTGATCAGCCATCGCTGCTGAACGGGTTGAAGAGGTTTAGGACTACTGGTGGTCAAGGGGAGAGTGTATAGCCTTAGACACAGGGTAAATACACAATTTGAAAGTTTTACCAATTTTTTCCTGTTTCAAGCCAGAGTCTGGACAGGGTCAGGCTTGAGATGAGAGGTATGGATCCAGGAAGTGATTCTTTCTACCTTTACCGCTGTAGGTGTTATAAGTAGCACCTTGTATCGTCATTTCCAGTGGGGTTCCAGGGATGACACCTGATGTCGACTTACATAGATGAAGTCTCTTACTTGATATCGATGTAGAGTCCACTCGTCCCCAGGTTGATAGGCATTGGCCATCTGTTTTCACAGGTATCCCTGAGTTCTTTCAAGAGCTTTAATTCAGTCAAGCAATGAGGTGTGGAAGGAATTGTTAGGTCTTAGAGTTGGGGTTAGGTCCCTTACTGAAGGAGGGGCAACATGGACAATTTCATAGGGGGTGAGTTTACACGAAGAAACAGAGGGAGTATTTCTTCCATGAAATAGTGCATAAGGCAGGTGCATAGTAGAATCTATTATGCAGGTTTCTATGCTTAATTTCGTTATGGTCTCTTTAATGGTTCTATTCATTCTTTCTACCTGTCCTGAACTCGGTGGTCTATAAGCACAATGTAACTTTTAATTAATCCCCAGGGTTTTGCCTAACCCCTGACTTACCTGGGCTACAAACGCCATTCCATTATCAGACCTTATTACTTAAGGCAGGCCGTATCTTGTAAAAATATCTTTCAGGATCTTCTTGACGACCATTTGCGCTGTTTCGTTTTTTTTTCTTTTTTCCTGGAAAAGGCTTCAATCCATCCTCAAAATATATCTACAAAGACTAGGCGATATTTAATTTCAAACCTTGCTGGCTTAATTTTAGTAAATTCCACTTCCCAGAATTGTCCTGGTCTGGTTCCTCGTAGGTGCTTTTTTGCAGGAAGCTTCGAATGGTAAGCATTATCCATGACAGACCTGACAGGCTTTTGTTACCCATTCAGTTATTTCCTTTTGCTTTGAGTCGGTTAGTAAAAAACTCTGTTCTTGATCCTTCAGGAATGAATGCAATTTCTTTGAACCAAGTTGAGTGAGTTGATGTACATTTTCTACTGACATATATAGAGCCGTGACTATAGGAGTTTTTACTGAAGGATTTAGAAATTCCACTTGTGGTCCTTCAGGGTTAAAAGTTATTTTGGCCCGGAGCTTGGTGAGCAGATCTCTGCCCATCAATGGGGCCGGGCATTCTGGGATTACTAAGAACGAGTGATGGATTTTTCCTTTCCCCTGGTCCATGGTCCTCTTAGTTGTCCAAGCCCGATATTTTCTGCCATTAGCCCCTTGAATTAGAGACCTTTTATTTGATAGAGAGACCAATGGGGCCTTAAGGGCAGAGTATATTGCCCCTGTATCCACTTCAAAGTTTGCTGGGGTCCCCTCCACTTCAAAATTTACCCTGAGCTCTCGGAGGGGATCTGAGCCCCAACGTTCTTAGTCATCCTCCAGAGTCAGAATGGCTGGCTAGAGTGGATGTCTCTTTCAATGGCACTCTTTGAAGCAGTGTCCTTTTTCTTTACAGTAGGCACATTAAATTGAGGCCAGGGGTGGCCTCTAGTATGGGCCCCGATATCCATTCCTGTCTCCATGTTTCTTATTTCTGGCCTATTTGTTGTTGTGACCAGGACCTTAGTCAATGCCTTAGTCTGTCTTTTGTTTCTTTTATCCTCCCTTTGCTCCCTACTCTTCCTCAGTTTCTCTCTTATAGTATACCTTCTCGGCTACTCTGACTAAATCTCTCAAAGTCATATCTTGTAATCCATCTAAGCATTGTAACTTTCTTTTAATATCTAGGGCAGCTTGCCCATAAAGGCCATCTTGACAGATGCCTTTTGATCCTCTGCCTGAGGATCGAAAGGAGTATATCTCCTATATGCCTCCATAATTCTCTCTAAAAACATAGAGGGAGATTCATCAGGCCCTTGAATAATCTCTCTTAACTTGGCAAAATTTGTTAGTCACCTAGCGGCCACTAAGATACCCACAATTAGAGACCAGTGATAAGTGGACAGATGCTCCCTACCTTCAAAGCTGTTGGGGTCCCAGTTTCGTCGATTCAAGGGAAAGCCGGGTTGAATATGTTGGGAAGTTTTGTCGGTCACCCATCTGGTCAGAGGATATTTTCTCCAGCATCCAGGAGGATTCTCTTTTGTTTCTCTATCATGAAGAGACAACCCTAGGTGTTGTTGACAGTCACCCCAAGTAGGCTGGTGTGAAAACATCAATGACTCAACCACACCTAGGAGCCGGATAGGGTCCTCGGTAAAAGGGGGATATTTATTTTTCCAGTTATCTTGGTCTGAAGAGGAGAAAGGTTAATACTGGTAGGCTTGCATTTTTCCCCCAAGGCCGTTGTCAATCATTGGCCCCTAGGGATGAGGGGGAGCATCATTCGAGTTCCAGGTTTTTCAATCATTCACTGCTGGTGAGTACCTTTAGCTGGGCTAGCTTCCTCCAGAGGAGGAGGGGCTGTGTGTGCTGCGGGGAAATTATCTGGAGGGCGCTGGGCTGGCTTATCTTCCTCCAACGGTGGAGAGGTTGAGTCAGCAGCAGGGGAATCACTTAGAGGGTGTTGGTCTTTGGGGGACGTGGGCAGGAGATAAGGAGGGGGACGAGAGTCCAGTAGAGTCAAATCTTGAGACTCAGGGAGAACAGAGGGTGGAGGAGGAGGAGAAGCAGAGGGTTTGAGAGATCATGGGGGAAGGAGTAGGAGCGGGGGTAGGGGCAAGGAAATGCTTCAGCCATGGAGGAGATTTGCAGAGGTCCTGCCAAGTTAAGATATATGGCTGTTGATCCGGATGGATATGTGGCCCTGGCTGAAAGACAATATCCTCTGACTTTTTAAATTAGTGGGAAGTAGAAAGATCCTTCTAGGGGCCATCCGAATCCAAAGGTGGGCCATTCTGAGGCACAGAGAGTCTGCCAGGTCCAGAATTTTACTGAAAAAGAAAGATTCTGAGCCCTTAAGGGTACTTTGGTCCAGTGATCAAGGGTCAGGGACAGAGGCATTGAAGTGCTCTGTCCCATAATGAAAGATACACAAACAGTAAAAGCGATGACACACGACACAGACAAGACAAGAAAATAAAGACAGACAATGGAACTTCCAACACTGAGACCAGGACTAAGTATCTGGCCAAACCCGATGGGCTGGCGATACCGAATCTGAAAAAAAATATCACTGAGTTGAGGAGACTAGTGCTCCTCGATTTCCCGAGTACTCTGGTGCATCCCCCAGGGATGTGGCCTGTGGCTCTGTGACATGTATGTCAGCCACCATCGGAGAGAGGTCACACTCTTCATTGACAGCCATTTTGCGAAGCCCTAACCAGAAACCTGAAACCAGAAAGAGGCACCATATATACCCCAAGAGGAGCCTGTTGGGGTCTCTCGTTCGCCGCTGCCGGATCTCACTGGAACCTCCATATGTAAAGGTCAGACGAGCATCGGGTGAAGAGAACACCAAAAGACTGTCTCATGCAAAAGCAAAGGGTTTATTGGGGGTCCAGCATGCTGGGGCTCAGAGCTCACTTGAATAGAGCAGAGAGCCCTGAGAACAGCTTAAGCAGAGCTTATATACTTTGCTTGGAGAGGGCAGAGAGGGAACTTTATTGTTTGGTCTGGGCGAGTGAGCAGTTTGCGTGCAACCGGGTGAATGAGTACATTCTGCAGGTTGGCAGTTGGGGACAGCACATTCTGGGAACAAGATTAGCAAACAGTTCTCAAGATTTCAAAAGTGTTTTGTTAAGCATACAGAAAAACGGGAAGTGACATTTACCTATTTTACTAAATTTTCATTACCGAATATACTTTGCCAGATTTCCTAATGTCTCTATTGAAATCTGCTTTCCTACATATTTTCCCCATTTCATCATTGTGACTGACTCTTCACATGTGCTGACATTTACATTCACTCTATAGCCGAAACCCCATAGCTAAAGAACTTTTGGTGCAAATCCTATACTCACTCTCCGTTCTAAACTTCCCGACTATCGTCCTAATCCTACCGACTATTCTTTTTTTTAAATTTTTTTTCTTAAAGAAAGAGTTAGAGAGAGAGGGAGAGAGAGAGAGAATTTTTTAACATTTATTTTTTTTAGTACTTGGCAGACACAACATCTTTGTTTGTACGTGGTGCTGAGGATCGAACTCAGGCCGCACGCATGCTAGGCGAGCGCGCTACCACTTGAGCCACATCCCCAGCCCCCCGACTATCCCTTTATGACTGGAAGTTCTCTTTGACAATAAATAATCCAAAGTACAAGGTCCTATGCATTTGTATATTGATTTATCTGAGACATCTGTGCAGAAAATAAACCAATGCTAAATATTGCAATCAAGGGCCCAACGCCCTTCTGGGCTTCAAATATTACCTTTATTTCTGTTTTCGTGCTTATATTTCACCTATATATTCTTGAAAATATTGAAGGTTTGCCATACCATTATTCATCCAGCAGAATGATTCCTAACCCCAATCGAAACTGTTATTAACCCTAACCATACACTCTTCCCTCAATCTAACTTTACAGAAGAGCAGGGACAGAGTTGGTCTTACAATACAGGAATTTACGGTTTCTTCCAACTGCTGAGAAACTCAAAGGTCCACGCAAAAATGATCCCTGGAGAAGTTGTAGGCACATATGTACGAACTGAGAGAGCAAAAGTCATCTTCCATTGAAAACAACCTGGTCAGGATGAAGGGATGTGTCTGAATCAGCCTCTCTCTTCTTAATATGGAGAAGAAGGACCAAACTAGGCCAGTGTGGAGAGCACTTCCCGGGTGCCTATGGTTGATATACCATTCTAACTTGTGAAAGTGTCACAGGATGTAGGGGCAGCCTCCATTTTATGGGACACTTTGAAGCAACTGTTAGGACAAAGTGGTTGCCAAGGCAGTGACCTCATTCAGATCTTAAAGGAAGTGACCTCACCTAACATCCTTTGTGATGGAACTCTCTGAACTTGGGATCCAGGAAGCCAGGCACCCAAATTCAGTTTCAGTCCCAGTCCCAGTCGCAGTGGTTTCAATTGTTCAGATTTACCAAGGACAGAGTCAGTCTTTGTTGGTACCTACGGAGGTGAGGATGCCCAAATGCCAGGAAAGCTCTGAAGAGTGGCCTTTCCTGAGAAAGCAGTTAGTGGATCACCGCTGGCTCCTGAGAACTTCACAGTGTTGACCAAGGAGACCAGATCTGAGACAGGACAGGCCATTTCGGGGTAACATAGTATGGCCCACCAATCAGAGGACACTATGGATAGTCACAGACTGACTTGGGGGAAGAAGGTGTCTTTGTGGATGTGGGTGTTGGTTTGTGGTTTTGTCTCATGTTCTGAGAATAGGTAATAAAGGCGGTTTTTTGGTTTGAAGTGAATTGTTTCTAATAAGTCTCCAAGCTCTGTGACATGGCCATGTACTGGAGAGCTAAAGGGAATGGCGAGCATCTCAGAAAACTCAGATATCAGTGTGACCAGGAAAGTCTCAGTGGAGAAATCCTGCTTTGGGCCATTTGCTTACCTATTGTTCTGTTGCCCTGAATTTCAGGAAGTTTTTTGCCTCAGACCACCCCTTTGTGAAGCCTGAAGAAATGAGTTGTCAAATGCAAATGAATGGGCATCACCTGTGGCTCTTTGCTTGATTGCTTTGGAAAGGGATGTGACTGAATCAGCCTCATGACCCTATGTGAGGCTGTGGCTTAGATTCTTAGCACCTGATGGATCTAAAGAAAGATACCATGTGTGCATCCAAAACCAAAATGGCCAAATGAGCAGTCATTGTAGATTAAGTCTTTTGCTTTCCTCTGTTAGGTTCCTGAAATCCATCAAGTGAGAATAGGGATAATTTGGGTCAAATGAGTTCTTCAAACCCTGCAGAGACTAGCCCAGAGGTGCTTGGCTTTTCTCATGACTCCAAATCACATAAAGAATCTATACCTGAAAGTAAGTAGGCCCCAAATTGGAGATGCAGAGCAGTATTAAGTGCAGGCCTATTTAATCACTCTTGGTTCTCAGGAAGGGTGTCCAGGCCACCCTGACTTTAGGCAAATGAGGGGCAAGGGAACTTATTTGGATACTTTCTTTGTCTGAACCCCTCATGGAAATTTCCAGCCAGAGGTTATGATAAGTGTCTATATGGAGGATGTTGAGGGCCATGTGGGAGTGTTTTGGTTTTAATTCTGGTCATTTGTGTGGCGGTTGAAAGAGATGACTTAGTTCACCTGGGCTTGAACTCTGGTGTTATTCCCCTTAGAGATTGAATTCTGGAACTGTCCTCAGAGAAGTATTGCCATGAATTGTGTTGGGATTTTAGGAGGCAACACATGAGAGTCACCCTGAAATCTGAGATCTAGGCCAAGGTGGCTTCCACAGAGCACTGGGAATCTCAGCCAGGATTTCACGTGATTTTATTCTGAAAGTCTTGGCAGCCATAATTGAGAGTCAAAACACACATGGACCTCACATTTTAGACCTCAATGGGCCTGGATTCATGTGAAATATTGGCCACTCTTTGGGAAGCCTTGCCTGTGAGAGTTCTCCAGAGATTTCTTTGAAATGAGCTTCCTCACCATTTAATGTTTCCTAAATAAATTGAAACCCACAGTGCCTCCAACTTCATCTTTGAAAAATAGCTATGTACATACCATGGATTTTTTGAAATTTCCATCACCAGGTGGCAATGGAGAAACTTTGGATGACTTGTTGCTGATCATGAGTGTACCAGACTGTGCTTGGATTTACTTGGTTTCATGAAAACAGTGTAGAAAAGAGATCCCTGTAAGTTGGAGACTGCTGAGTAGTGGGCCTAGAGCAGTGGTGTGCAGGTATGTGATAAAACATCTGTGGTGGTACCATGTGGATCTGCCCTTGGATTCCAAATGGCTTGAGACTGACATGGTGATGTCAGCAGACCCTTATATATAAAAGCATCTTGTTATATGGAGAGGTTTCAGGGCAATGTTCAGAATCAGATTGCTATGGACAAGCGGGCAAGCTATGTGGGGTAGAAGCCTGGTTGGTGCATTTTCCTGCAGACCTTGACCCACCACACGTGACAGAACTCCCTCCATAACTGGTACCTGTTGAACTCCTTGTATTTCCTGAAGCAAATACCAAATTCACCATGCAGAAGCAAGAAACACCTCGAAAAGTGGAAGATGATCAAATGGCTTCACAGTCCACATGGGGAGACACTTAGACCCCAGTGGCCACAGTTTACCTACAAAGAGAGAATTCAGCACTGCTTCCTCATGTTCATTGGAAAATAAATAAAAAAAAATATCCTCCAGGTCACAGAGATCAGACCCAGCTTTTTTGGTCTCACTAGAAAGGATGCTAAAATTCCTGACAACAACATATATTTCAAGTGCCCAACCTCAGAGGCAGTTTCTCAAGTGTCTTTAGGCCCAATGAGCTCCATGTTTGTGAAGTGTTTACCCTGTACCTTACTTTTGGAAACTCCTCTACAACATCCAATATTGTGAACTCCTGAATATTTTCCATTTCAGATATGTATTCACAGATTTCCTAACTCTTCTTCTCTAATCGTGTCTTATTTGGGGCAAAGGTAATGTAAAGGCAATGTTCTGGATGAGAGTGGGAATATTTTTGTGTAGCACATGTTTGCATACACATTGGATTCATTTTCCTATTTTCCATTCGAATTACTGAATTCCTGACACTAACCCATACCCTAATAGACTCTGACTACTAATCCTAAAATGATGGACAAAAATAACCAAACAGAATGGAAATGAAAGCAGTTCAGAGAAGGCATGGTGTATAGTTGGACTTTCCTTTTGCATGATAAAGTGTAGGTGTTATAAATCTAGTCAATTTTTAATTGAAATAGATCTCCATGTGTTTTTAAAGTTAACAAATATGTGAATTCCTGTCTCCCTTTCTCTGTAGCCTGTTCAGCACATGTATTTTTATATGCAAATATAGAAACATAACTGGTATCACACGTACATCCTTGTGAGTTTGGCTGTCTTGGGAGATACAAATCATGGGAAAAGATCACTCTTCCTAAACGCTGTTGGAACTTAAAATTCAACCTATGGGTGAACTTCCTAGTTGAACAATATTATACATAAATCCATGTTCAGTAAAATGATTATTTTTGGATCTGTGGATGATATATGTTTCATAGTGAATTTCGATTGGCATGCATATTGATACATTTTAGTGTCTGTGTGTGTGTGTGTGTGTGTGTGTGTGTGTGTGTATATATATATATATATATATATATATATATACATAAATGCACACACACACACATATCTATATATATATATATACACTCTCAAGATTTTTCAAAATATGAAATATATGTTTCTTATTATACACTCCCTAAATTCATTCGTGTTCATATATGTAAATTTATAGTCAACATTTCACAAGATTATTCTCATAAAAATTCATCCACTTGAAATACGTATTTGTTTCCTACTACTGAAAACTAACTTCAGTGAATAGTGCATACAAATCATAATATTTCTACAGTAACTGACCCAGTTTAGCATCAATGCAAGTAGATTCCTATGGGAAATGATGTGTATTTTGACGTTCATTTTCATTCAACACTGGTGCATTACTATTTTTTCAGTTTTTGCACATCATAGGATATATATTTCATCCACAAGTTAGAAAATTTATAGGCTTTTTTTATACTTACCATCAAATCCTGCTTCAGAACATATGAATTCCTCTATATTTCTTGACTCATCTTTTTATGAGATTTCTTTCCAAACACATTATTTTCCATTTCCATAATAACTTTTGAAGCTAAACTCACACACCCTTCATGATAAAACATAACCCTAATATTACCATTAGATGTATAACTCGTTGGAATGAATGATTGTATATCAATATAAGATTTCTTACGTATTTTCAGATATCAATTCAATCCATGATTTAAAGTGGAAACAGTATATTATTTATTCACAGTATTGTCAATTCATGCATTTCTCCTACATTCATAGACACAGGGTACAACTCTGTGTACCCCCAATACTAAGTTATATCTCTTCAAAATATTGCTCCAAGAAATGTTAGAAGAAATACTCATGTCACCTGATCTACATATACATTTTATCACAGTAATATTCTGATCACAAAATGCAAAGGTCACACTTCTGATTGTAGCAAATCCTAGATGGAAAGTGATCCTGGATTACTAAAAACATCCATGTCCAGGTTGCCTAATGCTCTCCAATGTCAATCATATTGGTGACTACATATTTGTTTCTTCCTAAGATAATATATTGAAACTCAACCTTATTGATAATGTCTAATCCTATCATTCACTTTATACTTTGCCTGGTTTCATAATGTGTGTTTTGATATCTGATTTCCTACATAATTTTCCCAGTTCATCATTGTGACTGACTCTCCACATGTGCTGAAATTTACATTCACTCTCTAACCGAAAACCTAGGGCTATTGAACTTTTGGTCCAAATCCTATACTCACTCTTCTTCCGAAACAGACTGACTATCTTCCTAATCCTAACAACTATCCCTTTTTGACTGGATGAACTCTTCTACATTCAATCATCCAGGGTACAAGGTGATATGCCATTGTATATTGATTTATCTGAGACATCTGTGCGAACGAAATTCAATGCTAAGTATTCCAATCAAGGACCCAATGCCCTTCTGGGCTTAAAATCTTACCTAGATTTCTGTTTTCATACTTATATTTCACATCTATATTCTTATAAATATCCCAGGTTCCCAATACCATTATTCATCCAGCAGAATGATTCCTAACTCAAATCGAACATGTTATTAACCCTAATCATACATTGTTCCCTCAATCTAACTTTATAGAAGAACAGGGACAGAGTTGGTCTTAATATAGAGGAATATAGGGGATCTTCCACCCTCTGAGAACCTCAAAGGTCCATGCAGAAATTATCCCTGGGGAAGATGAAGGCAGCTATAAAGGACCTGAGAGGGCAAAAGTTATCTTGTAAGGCAAACAACCTGGTTAGGATGAAGGGATGTGTGTGAATCAGGCTCTCTCTTCTTAATGTAGAGAAGATGGACCAAACCAGTTCTGTGTGAGAGCTGTTCCTGGGTGCCTATGGTTGATATACCATTCTAAGTTGTGAAAGTGTCACAGAAAGTAGGGGCAGCCTCCATCTCATGGGACCCTTTGAAGGAACTGTTAGGACAAAGTGGTTGCCAAACCAGTGACCTCATTCAGTTCCGAACGGAAGTGACCTATCTCACTTCCTTGGTCTTGGAACACTCTGAACTTGGAATCCCGGAAGCCAGGCACACAGAACCAGTCCCAGTCCCAGACCCAGTCCCAGTGGGCTCACTTGTTTGGTTTTACCAAGGACAGAATCAGTCTTTCTTGGTACCTACTGATTTGAGAATGGCCAAATGCCAGGAGAGCTTTGGAGAGTGGCCTTCCCTGAGAAAGAAGGTAGTGGCTCAAAGCTGGCTCCTGACCACTTCAAAGAGTTGGCCAAAAATTCCAGCTCTGAAACAGTACAGGGCATTTTGGGGGAACATAGTATGGTACAACAGTCAGAGGAAATTCCGAGAGTCAAAGACCTACTTGGGGGAAGAAAGTCCTATGTTGTTGTGGGTGTGAGTTTGTTGTTTTGTCTCATGTTCTGAGAATTGGTAGGAAAGGCAGTTTGTTTGATTTGACGTGGACTGTTTCTAGTAAGTCGTTTGACAAGGCAAGTGTTTCTATGTCTATGTATCCCACTGTGTTTGTAGTTGTAGACATTAGAAAACATAATGCATCAATGAATGTGTCCTGTCTAGTATAATGCTTCCCAAAATTCATACTGCCCGATTCATGATTGGACTGCAGCTTTTCTTATGGATGGGTAGCAATGACTAACTTCCTAATTTCCTATTTTATTCCTGAATTCTGGCCACTCTCCGGAATAGGCTCATGGTATTCTGTCCAAGATATGTACCACCTCCAAGCTCTGTGACATGGCCATGTACTGGAGAGCTGAAGGAAATGGGAGCATCTCAGGAAACTCAGATATCAGTGTGAACAGTAAAGTCTATGTGGAGAAACCCTGCTTTGGGAATTTTGCTTACTTATGGTTCTGGTGCTGTGATTATCTGGAAGGTCTTTGATTAGGCCACCCCTTTGTGAATCCTGAAGAAAAGAGTTTTCAAATGGAAATGAATAGGCATCACCTGTGGCTCTTTGTTTTATTGCTTTGTAAAGAGATGTGTCTGAATCAGCCACTTGGCCCAGTGTGATTATTTGGAGAAGTACATCAGTATTAATGGCAGGCCTATTTCATCATTCCTGGTTAACAGGAAGGGTTTCCAGGCCACCCTGACTTTAGGCAAATTAGAGGCAAGGGAGATTATTTTGGGCACTGTCTTGGTATGCACCCCTCATGGAAACCTCAACCCAGGGGTTATGATGAGTATCTATATAAAAGAAGATGAGGGCCATGTGGGAGTGTTTTGGTATTAATTGTGGTCAGTTGTGTGGCAGTAGGAAGAGATTCCTGGGTCAACCTGGGCTTGAACTATGGTGTGATTCCCCTTAGAGACTGAGTTTTGGAACTGAACTCAGAGAAGTATTACCATGAATTCTGTTGGGATATTAGAAGGCCACGCATGAGAATTGCCCTTGGAGACTGAGATTTAGGCCCAGGATGGCTTTCCACAGAGCACTGGGAATCTCAGCTAGGATATCACATGATTTCATTCTGAAAAACTTGGCAGACATACTTGAGAGTCAAATCACACATGGAACTCACATTGTAGACCTCAATGGGCCAGGCTTCATTTGACCTTTTGGCCACTCTTTGGGAAGACTTGCCTGTGAGAGTTCTCCTGAGCTTTCATTGAAATGAGCTTCCTCACCATTTAATGGTTCCTGAATGAATTGAAACCCACAGTGACACCAACTTCATCCTTGAAAAATGGCTAGATAAATACCATGGAATATTTGAAATTCCCAAGAGCAGGTGGCACTGGAGAATCTTTCGATGTTCTGTTGCTGATCATGAGTGTACCAGACAGTGCCTTGATTTACTGGGTTTCATGAAAATGGTGTAGAACAAAGGTGCCAGTACGTTGGAACCTGCTTAGTAGTGGGCCTAGATCAGTGGTTTGCAGGTGTTTGATAAAACATCTGTGATGGGGCCACATGGATCTGCCATTGGCTTCCAAATGCCTTGTGACTGACATGGTGCAGCCAGTAGACCCTTATATGTTTAGGCATCTTGTTACATTGAGAGGTTTTAGGGCAATGTTCAGAATTGGGTTGCTGCAGACAAGGAGGCAAGCTTTGTTGAATAGAAGCCTGGTTGGGGCATTCTCCTGCACACCCTGACCCACCACACGTGAGAGTACTCCCTCCAGCACTGTGTCCCCGTTGAACTCATGGTATTTACTGATGCCAATACCAAACTCCCAGTGCAGCAGTAAGAATCACCAGGAAAAGTGGAGGATGACCAAATGGCTTCTCAGTCCACACGAGGAGACACTTAGCTCCCAGTGGCCACAGTTTACCTACAATGAGGGAATTCAGAACTGCTGCCTCATGTTCACTAGAAAATAAGAAACCATGTCCTTCAGGTCACATATATGCAGATCCAGCTTTGATTGTCTCACTACAAAGGAAGCTGAAGCTCTTGACAACAACATATATTACAAGGGCCCAACCTCAAAGGCAGTTTCTCAAAGAGTCATTAGGCCAGCAGAACTCCATATTTGTGGAGTATTTACCCTATCCCATACTTTTGTAAATTCCTCTACCGCCTCCAAGGCTGTGAACTCCTGAGCATTTTCATTTCCACATATGTATTCACAGATTTTCTAACTCTTCTCCACTAATTGTGTCTTAATTGGGGCGAAGGTTATGTCAAGGCATTGTTCTGGATGAGAGTGGGATGATTTTTGTGTAGCACATATTTGCATACACATTAGATTCATTTTCATATTTTCCATTTGAAATACTGAATCCCTGACATTAACCCATAACCTACTAGACTCTGACTACTAATCCTAATATGATGGAGAACAAGAAACCTAACAGAATAGAAATACAGGCCGTTCATAGGAGGCATGGTGTATACTTGGACTGCCCTTCTGCTTTATCAAGGGTATGTGTTATAAATCTAGTCAACTTTTCATTGTAATAGTTCTCAATGAGTTTTTAAAGTTAACACATATGTAAATTTCTGTCTCCCATTCTCTGTAGCCTATTCATCACATGTATTTTTTATGCATATTTAGAATCCTACCTGGTATCACAAGTACATTTTTGTAAGCTCACTGATTTTGAAAGATACATATTTTGATAAGATATCAATCCCCCTAAATCATGATGGAACTGAAAATTAAACCTATTGGTGAATTTCCTAGATGAACAACATTATATATAAATCGATGTTCAGTAAAATGAATATTTTTGGATATGTGGATGATATGTATTACACGGTGAATTTCGATTAGCATATAGATTGCTACATTATAATGTCTGTGTGTGTCTGTCTATCTATCTATATCTATCTATATATATATATATATATATATATATATATATATATATATATACTGTCCAGATATATCAAAATGTGAAATATATGTTTCTTATTATACACTCCCTAAATTCACTCATGTTTCTATATGTGGTTTATAATCAACTTTTCACAAGATAATTCTCAGAAATATTCATCTGCCTGAAATACATAATTATTTCCTAGTACTGAAAACTAACTTCAGTGAATGGAGCTTACAAATCCTAATATTTTTACAGTAACTGAATCAGTTAAACATCAATGCAAGTAGAATCCTACGGGACATGATGTGTATTTTGAAGTTCATTTTTATTCAATATTGGTACATTATTATTTTTTCAGTTTATGGACATCATAGGATATATGATTTCATCCACAAGTTCAAAAATTTATAGGCATTTGTTTCACTTTTAATCACGTCCTGCTTCAGAACACATGTATTCCTCTAAGTTTCTTGACTGGTCTTTTCATGAGATTTCATACCAAACACATTGATTTTGATTTCCATAATCACTTTGGAAGCAAAACTCACATACCATTCATATTAATTATCACTCTGATATTACCATTAGATGTATAACTGGTTTGAATGAATGATTGTATGTCAATATAAGATTTCTTATATCTTTTCAGATATCAATTCTATCCATTATTTAAAGTGGAACCAGTTATATTATTTATTCACACTATGGTCTATTCATGCATTATCTCTATATTCATAGACACAGTGTACACCTCTTTGTACCCCCAATACTAATTTATACGTCTTCAAAATATTGCTCCCTGAAATGGTGGAAGTGGACTCATGTCACCTGATCTTCATATACATTTAATCACAGAAATATTGTGGACACAAAATGCAAAGGTCACACTTATGATTGTATAAAAGCCCAAATGGAAAGAAAACATGGATTACTAAAAACATCCATGTCCAGGTTCCCTAATGCTCTCAAATGTCAATCCTATTGGTGATTACACATGTGTTTCTTCTTAAAATTATATATTCAAACTCAACCCAATGGAAAATGTCTAATCCTATCCCTCACTTTATAATTTGCCTGATTTCATAATGTCTCTATTGCTATCTGCTTTCCTACATATATTCCCCAGTTCATCATTGTGACTGACTCTTCACATGTGCTGACATTTACATTCACACCCTAATAAATAACCTATTGCTAAAGAACTTTTGTTCCAAATCCTATACTCACTCTTCTTCCTAAACATACTAACTATCTTCTTAATCCTACCGAGTATCCCTTTTTGACTGGATGTTCTCTTCTACATTCAATCATTCAAGGTACAAGGTCTTATGCTATTGTATATTGATTTATCTGAGACATCGGTGCAGAATGTAATTCAACGCTATGTATCACAATTAAGGGCCCAATGCCCTTCTGGGCTTCAAATCTTACTTAGATTTCTTTTTTTCATACATATATTTCATCTCTATATTCTTAAAATAATCACAAGTTTCCAATACCATTATTCATGCAGCAGAATAATTCCTAACCCAAATGGAACATGTTATTAACACTAACCATACACTGTTTGTGTTAATAACATGTTTACAGAAGAGCAGGGACAGTGTTGATCTTACAATACAGGAATGTAGTGGATCTTCCATCTGCTGAGAACCTCAAAGCTCCATGCAGAAATGATCCCTGGAGAAGATGTAGGCAGGTATGAAGGACCTGAGAGAGCAAAAGTTATCTTCCATTGCAAACAACCTGGTCAGGATGAAGGGATGTTTCTGAATCAGCCTCTCTCATCTTAATGTAGAGAAGATGGACCAAACCAAGACTGTGTGGAGAGCTGTTCCTGGTTCCCTATGGTTGATATACCTTTCTAACTTGTGAAAGTGTCACAGGAAGTAGGAGCAGCCTCCATCTCATGGGACCGTTGGAAGAAACTCTTAGGACAAAGTGGTTGCCGAGGCAGTGATCTCATTCAGTTCCTGAAGGAAATGACCTCAAAGCACTTCCTTATTGATGGAACTCTCTAAACATGGGATCCAGGACGCCAGGCACCCAGATCCAGTCCCAGTCCCAGTCCCAGTGGTCTCACTTGTTTGGATTTACCAAGGACAGAATCAGTCTTTCTTGGTACCTACTAAGGTGAGGAAGCCAAATGCCTGGAAAGCTTGGAAGAGGGGTTTTTCCTGGAAAAGCAGGTAGTGGCTCACTCCTGGCTCCTGACAACTTCACAGAGTTGGCCAAGGAGACCAGATCTGAGACAGGACAGGACATTTCGGGGGAACATAGTATGGCCCACCAGTCAGAGGATACTCCGGATAGTCTCATACCTATTTGGGGGAAGAAGGTGTCATTGTCGGTGTGCGTGTGGGTTTGTGGTTTTGTCTCATGTTCTGAGAATAGGAAGAAAAGTCAGTTTGTTTGGTTTGGAGTGAACTGTTTTTAGTAAGTCTTTTAACAAGGCAAGTGTTTCTGGGTCTGTGTATCACACTGTGTCCGTGTTGTAGACATTAGAAAAGAGAATGCATCAATGGATATGTCCTGTGTAGTAGAAAGCTTCCCAGCATTCATCCTGCCCATTTTATGAATGGACTGTTGATTGCCTTATTTATGGGCAATACCTGCTACCTTCTTAAGTTGCTGTTTTCCTCCAGAATTCTGGACACTCTCCAGAATAGGCTCATGGTTTTGTGTCTAAGTTATGTACCACACCAAAGCTCTGTGACAAGGCAATGTTCTGGATAGCTGAAGGAAATGACGAGCATCTGAGAAAACTCAGATATCAGTTGACCAGGAAAGTCTCAGTGGAGAAACCCTGCTTTGGGCCATTTGCTTACCTATTTTTCTGTTGCCCTGAGAGTCAGGAAGTCTTTGTCTCACACCACCCCTTTGTGAATCCTGAAGAAAATAGTTTTCAAATGGAAATAAATAGGCTTCACCTTTGGCCCTTTACTTAATTGATTTGGAAAGAGTTGTGTCTGAATCAGCCTCTTGGCCCAGTGTGATTCTTTGACTTAGATTCTCAGCACCTGATGGATCTAAAGAAAGATCCCATGTGTGCATCCAAATCAAAAATGGCAAAAAGAGCTGTAATTGTGGATGAAGTCTTCTGCCTTCCTCTGTAAGGTTCCTGTATTCCATCAAGTGAGAATAGGGATCATTTGGGTCAGATGAGTTCGTCAAAGCCCTTCTGAGGCTATCCCGTAGGTGCTTAGGTTTTCTCATCTCTCCAATTCACATAAAGTATCTTTAAGCGACACTCAATAGGCCTCAAATGGGAAAAGTGGAGCAGTATGATAGGCAGGCCTTTTTGATCACTCCTAGTACAAAGGAAGGGTTTCCAGGCCACCCTGAATTTAGGCAAATGAGGAGCAACGGAGCTTATTTTGGACACTGTCTTGGGCTGCGTCCCTCATGGACACCTCCAGCCAGAGGTTATGATGAGTGTCAATATGGAAGAAGATGAGGACCATGTGGGAGAATTTCGGTTTTATTGTGGTCATTTGTGTGGCAGTTGGAAGAGATGACTGGGTCCACCTGGGCTTGAACTCTGGTGTGATTCCCCTTAGAGACTGAGTTCTGGAACTCACCTCAGAGAAGTATTGCTATGAATTGTGTTGGGATTTGAGGAAGCCACGCATGAGAGTCATCCTTGGAAACTGAGATGAAGGCGCAGGGTAGCTTTCCAAAGGGCACTCTGATCTCAACCAGGATATCACATGATTTTATTCTGAAAGACTTGGAAGCCATTGTTGAGAGTCAAAACAGACAATGACATCACATTTTAGACCTCAATGGCCCTGGCTTCATGTGACCTTTTGGCCACTCTTTGCGAAGCCTTGCCTGTGAGAATTCTCCGGAACTTACATTGAAATGAGTTTCCTCAACATTTAATGGTTCCTGAATGAATTGAAACCCACAGTGCATCCAACTTCATCCGTGAAAAATGGCTAGATAAATACCATGAAAATTTTCAATTTCCCATGACCAGGTGGCACTGGAGAACCATTGGATATTCTGTTGCTGATCATGAGTGTACCAGACAGTGCCTTGATTGATTGGGTTTCATGAAAATAAGTTGGAGCCTGCTGAGTAGTTGTCCTAGAGTAGTGGTTGGCAGGTGTGTGAAAAAACATCTGTGGTGGGGCCATGTGGATCTGCCATTGGCTTCCAAATGGCTTGTGACTGACATGGTGCAATCAGCAGACCCTCCTATGCAAAGGCATCTTGTTATATGGTGACGTTTCAGGGCAATGTTTACAATCAGGTTGCTATGTTTAAGGGGGCAAGTTATGTGGGATAGAAGCCTGGTTGGTGCATTCTCCTGCATACCCTAACACACCACGCCTGAGAGAACTCGCTCCAGCACTGTGTCCCAGTTGAACTCCTTGGATTCCATGAAGCAATTACTAAACTCCCAATGCAACAGCAATAAACACATATAGAATCCTACCTGGTACCACACCTACATTCTTGTGAGGTGAACGACATGGCAGATACAAATTGTGAGAGAAGATCACTCCTCCTAAACGCTGTTGGAACTGAAAATATAACCAATGGGTGAGCTTCCTAGTTTTACAACATTATATATAAATCCATGTTCAGTAAAATGAATATTTTTAGATCTGTGAATGATATATATTTCATGATGAATTTCGAATAGCATATATATTGCTAGTTTTTATTGTGTGTGTGTATGTATATATATGTGTGTTTGTATGTATATATGTGTGTGTGTGTGTGTGTATATATATATATATATATATATATATATATATATATATATATATATATATATATATATATATACATACACACATTCTCCAGATTTTTCAAAATATGAAATATTTGTATCTTAATATACACTCCCTTAATTCATTCATATTCATGTATGTGGATTTATGGTCATCTTTTCTAAATATTATTCTCAGAAATATTCATCCACCTGAAATACTTTTTTGTTTTTAGTACTGAAAACTAACTTCAGTGAATGTTGCATACAAATCCTAATATATCTAGAGTAACTGACCCAGTTTAACCTCAATGCAAGAAGATTCATATGGAACATGATGTGTATTTTGATGTTCATTTTAATTCAACACTGGTACATTACTATTTCTTCAGTTTATGCACATCATAGGATATATATTTCATCAAAAAGATCACAAAATTATAGGCATTTTTTCACTTTCAATCACTTCCTACTTTAGAACACATGTATTCTTCCATATTTCTTGACTGGTCTTCTCAAGATTCTTTTTTACAAACACATTATTTTCGATTTTTATAATCACATTGAAGCAAAACTCACACACCCTTCATGATAAACCATAACCCTAATATTAACATTGATGTATAACTTGTTGGAATGAATGATTGTATATCAATATACGATTTTTTATATTTTCAGATATCAATTCAATCCACCATTTAAAGTGGAACCAGTTATATTACTTATTCACAGTTGGTCTATTCATGCATTATCTCTATATTCATAGACACCGGGTACACCTGTTTGTACCCCAAATACTAATTTATAAGTCTTCAAAATATTGCTCCCAAAAATGGTGGAAGAAATACTTATGTCACCCGATCTATATATACATGTTATCACAGTAATATTCTGGACACAAAATTCAAAGGTCAAACTTATATTTGTACCAATGCCTAAATGGAAAGTGAACATGGATTACTAAAAACATCAATGTCCAATTTGCCTATTGCTCTCAAATATCAATCCTATTGATGACTACATATTCGTTTCTTCCTAAGATTATATATTCAAACTCAACCCTGTTGAAAATGTCTAATCCTATCACTGACTTTATACTTTTCCTGATTTTGTAATGTCTGTATTGATATCTGCATTCCAACATATTTTCTCCAATTCATCATTGTGACTGACTCTTCACTTGTGTTGACATTTACATTCACTCTGTAACCGAAACCCTATTGCTAAAGAACTTTTGTTCCAAATTTAATACTCACTCTTCTTCCGAAACCTACCGACTATGTTCCTAATTTTACCGACTATCACTTTTGAATGGATGTTCTCATCTACATTCAATCATCCAAGTAAATGTAGGGCGAGTGTCAGAGGATGAGACCACCAAGAGACTAACTCATGCAACAGAAAGGGTTTATTTGGGGTCCAGAATGCTGGGGCTTAGAGCTCACTTGAATTGAGCAGAGAGCCCTGAGAACATCTTAAGCAGAACTTATATAATTTTCTTGGAGAGGGCAGGGAGGGAAGTTTATTGATGGGTCAGGGCGAGTTAGCGGTTTGTGTGTAAACGCGTGAGGGAGTACATTCTGCAGTTTGGCAGTTGGGGACAGCACATTCTGGGAACAAGATTAGGAAACATTTCTCAACATTTCAACAGTGTTTTGTTAAGCATACAGAAAAACAGGAAGTGACAAGTACATATTTTATTAACATTTCATTCCCCACTTCTTCTTCTGGCTACTTTTAATCATAAAAGTGATTGTTGGGGGGTGTCACATTTTATGTATGCTAGTGGGGTATTAACATAAGTTTAACTTGTCCAATTTGAGCTTGGAGAAAAGAAATTACATGGTTGAGAAACAGGGTTTTATAGTAAGCAATAAAATGAGGATTATTATTGGACCGGCCAGGGTTGATTAAAACGTAGTTAACCAGGGGGGCTGTGTAAACCAAGACTCAAACCACCAATTTTGGGTCTCTATCTCTCTTTGATGCTCTTCAAGGCATCTTTTTAATTTACTCATAGGGTTTGTTACAACTCCAGTATGGTCGACATAAAAAAAAAAAAAAAAAAAAAAAAAAACATTCTTTCCTCAATGCAGCACAAAGGCTCCCTTCTCTCATGAAATGGAGGTCCAAACCTCGACTTTTCTGTAAAACAACTTCAAAGAGAGAGGTAAAAGATTCCTGCAAAGTTGTGATGGAATTTTCTAATATCTTTAAGTTTTGATCTATTGCTTCTTCTAATTGGGTCATTTGTTGTGTCCCATGGACCAGGGCAGTGGTTCCTGTGCGAACCCAGGCAGCAACTCCTATTCATAATAGAATGGCTAAGGTGAGAGATATATGTTCCCGACTGAACCGGGTTGTATGCCCCTCTATTTGATCTTCCAATGAACCTGCGTCATAATAGAGCACTCTGGGAAACATCTGCACCATTACACAATTAATCACTTCTGTTGACCATTTCATAAAAACATAAACAACGTTTAAGTATATAGAATTATATTGTTGTAGGGACGGACAAGGCAAGGCACCTAAGATAGCACCAAAGACAAGGAAACAGTCATATTTGGTTGCAACCAGATTCAGAGGGCATTGCTTCTGTTGTAATCAATTAATCCCCTGAAACCCAAGTTTAGGTAGTTTCAGAATTTTGTACCCAACATGTAAGGGAAGGGTCTCTGAAGTTCACAGTCTACAGAAGTTCACAAAGAGCAGTTTTTGTTTCTGATTTTTCCTCAGTTCTGGGCAAGTTAGATTTTCAAGGACACCTGGGTGGGGGAGAGCTTTTTTTTCCCTTTTTTTCCCCCTGCCAGCTGTTTCCATGGAGCCCAGTTTGTAACTTATTCATCTTAGCAATGTAGCCATCTCTATGAAGCCCCAGCTAAAGGACAGAAGCCTTGATCACATATGTTGTGAAAAACTAGTAAGGGTGTGTCTAGCTCAGGAGTGCTGATTTTTTTCAGCCAGTTGCCAGGTAGACCAGGGCAACACAAAAAGAGGAAGTTTATCTACACTGAACTCTTTTATAGGGACTCTTTTGCTGAAAGTCCTAAAGTTAGCCATGGTGAAAACTTCTGGATAAGGTCAGTTAAGACTTTCCTGTGGGCCTGGTACAGAGGGGGAAGACGGGGAATGCAGGGCTGAGAGCAGCTCTTTGGATCTGAGAATGAGGAAGGAGAGATGTAAAAAAATAATGGAAAAGGGTTTTGAGATCTTCCTAGCAACAAAAACATGAGTAGTAGAACGGGTAGAACAGAGCGGGAGATGGGAGTGAGTATCCCAAAAAGCCTGCAAGGGACTTTAAATTCTTAGTAACCTGTTTTCAGTGATGGCAAAGCAACTTTAAAGGCCATTTTCATTACATCTTGGATAGGGGTCTGAGGGCTCTTCTGAGCTGGTTTGAGCTTTGGGTTAGCTGGTAAGAGGACCTGGTGGGACCCAGTGTGGGCACTGACAGGAGAAGAGAGGAGTGAATGAGTGGAGGGTTACCTCAGTAACTGCTACCTCAGCAAGGGGGCAATGGTCTGAGAAACGGTGGAGGTTTGGGTTTTTAATATAGTAATTGGAGGGGAGAAATCAAGTTGATGAGGTGGGAGTGACAACAGAGAGTCTAGAGCAGAAGGCTGAGGGTGAGCATGTATTGGAGAAGCATAGTTCACGATGTGAGCAAAGGAGAGAAAAGGCCTCCACATAGAGGAATCTCCTTTCACCCTTTTGAGCACTTGCAGAAGTTAAAAAGGTCACACATAATTTGAGGATCTAGAGACCCCTCTGGGGGCCATCGGTTTTGGTTGTCTAATTGGTAATATGGCCAATGCTGTGTAGAGAATTTCATGAGTAGTTTGGGTTCCATGTGGCAGTCCCTGTATGCTCACATCCCCATGACTTACAGAAGATGTCGGCGTTCCCCGCACACAGCCTTGACTGTTTGTGGCTTTGATAGTACACTGGGCAAACATAGTAATCTAGGCTAGCCAACCAGCATCTGGCTCGCGTGTCCCTACATCAATAATGTTTGTTTCCATTATCTATGGTATGGAAGGAATTTAATGGAATTTTAGTGGGATCCTCTTCATTAGGGATATCCCAATCGGGAAGACCTATACGCAGCTGACAAATGTCTGGCTGGAGAGATGGCCACCAGGTCCCTAAGCGGGTTGTATGCAAGATAGACCATACTTCCGTTCCAGTAGGATTTGTGATCAGCCATCGCTGCTGAACAGGCTTATGAGGGTTAGGACTACTGGTGGTCAAGGGGAGAGTCTATAGCCTTATCCACACAGCGAATCCACAATTTGAAAGGGTTTCCAGTCTTTTCCAGTTTCCAGCCAGAGTCTGGACAGGGCACAGGCTTGAGATGAGAGGTAGGGATCCAGGAAGTGATTTTGACTACCTTTACCCTGTAGGTGTTATAAGTAGCACCTGGTATGGTCCTTTTCAGCGGAGTTCCAGGGATGACACCAGATGTCGTCTTACATAGACGAAGTCTCTACTTGATATCGCTGTAGAGTCCCCTCATCCCCAGGTTGGTAGGCAGTGGCCATCTGTTTTCACAGGTATCCCTGAGTTCTTTCAAGAGCTTTAAGTCTGTTAAGCAAGGGGGTGTGGAAGGAATCGTTAGGTCTTAGAGTTGGGGTAGGTCCCTTACTGGAGGAGGGACACCATAGAGAATTTCACAGGGTGAGAGGTTACACAAAGAAATAGATTGAGTATTTCTTGCATGAAACAGTACATAAAGCAGGAGCATAGTCCAATCTTTTATGCCGGTCTCTAAGTTTAATTTCGTTATGGTCTCTTTAATGGTTCTATTCATTCTTTCTACCTGTCCTGAACTCGGGGGTCTGTAAACACAATGTAACTTCCAATTAATCCCCAGGGTCCCTGCTAACCTCTGAGTTACCTGAGCCACGAACGTCGGTCCATTATCAGACCCTATTACTTTAGGCAGGCCGTACCTTGGAAAAATATCTTCCAGGATCTTCTTGACCACCATTTGCGCTGTTTCATTTTTTTTTTCTTTTCTTTTTTTTTGGGGGGGGGAAGGCTTCAATCCATCCTGAAAATGTATCTACAAAGACTAGGAGATATTTAAGTCCATTCCTTGCTGGCTTAATTTCAGTAAAGTCCACTTCCCAGAATTGTCCTGGTCTGGTTCCTCGTAGGTGCTTTCCTGCAGGAAGCTTGGAAGGGTAAGAATTAACCAATTGATGGACCCAACAGGCTTTTGTTATCCATTCAGTTGTTTCCTTTCACTGTGAGTTGGTTAATGGAAAACTCTGTTCTTGATCCTTCAGAAATGAATGCAGTTTCTTTGAACCAAGATGAGTGATTTGATGTACATTTTCTACTGACATAGTTAGAGCCGTGTTTATAGGAGTTTTTACTGAAGGATTTAGAAATTCCACTTGGGGGCCTTCAGGGTAAAAAGTTATTTTGGCCCAGAGCTTTGTGAGCAGATCTCTGCCAATCAATGGGGCCTTGCATTCTGGGATTACTAGGAATGAGTGATGGATTTTTCCTTTCCCCTGGTCCATGGTCCTCTTAGTTGTCCAAGCCCGATATTTACTGCCATTAGCCCCTTGAATTAGAGACCTTTTATTTGATAGAGGTTCCAATGGGGCCTTAAAGGCAGAATATCTTGCCCCTGTATCCACTTCAAAGTATACTGGGGTCCCCTCCACTTCAAAAGTTACCCTGAGCTCGGGAAGAGGATCTGAGCCCCGACTTTCTTAGTAATCCTACAGAGTCAGAATGTCCAGCTGGCCTGGCTGTCTCTTTCTAGGGCACTCTTTAGCCCAGTGTCCTTTTTTTTAGAGTAGGCACATTGAATGGAGGCCAGGGGTGGCCTCTTGTGTGGGCCCCGGTGTCCCTTCCTGTCTCCATGTTTCTTAATTTCTGGTCTATTTGTTGTTGTGACCAGGATCTTAGTCAATGCCTTAGTCTGTCTTTTGTTTCTTTAATCCTCCCTTTGCTCCCTAGTCTTCCTCAGTTTCTCTCTTATAGTATACCTTCTTGGCTTCTCTGACTAAACCTCTCAAAGTCATATCTTGTAATCCATCTAAGCATTGTAACTGTCTTTTAATATCCAGAACAGCTTGCCCAATAAAGGCCACCATGACAGATGCCTTTTGATTCTCTCCCTGAGGATCGAAAGGATTAAATCTCCTATATGCCTCCATAATTCTCTGTAGGAACATGGAGGGACATTCATCAGTCCCTTGAATAATCTCTCTTGCCTTGGCCAAAATAGTTGGTCGCCTAGCGGCCACTAAGATACCCACTATTAGAGCCCGGCAATAAGAGGAAGGATGCTCATTACCTTCACAGGTTTTGGGGTCCCAGTTGGGTCGGTGCAAGGGAAAGGCGGCTTTGCATATGTTGGGAAGTTTTGTCGGTCACCCATCTGGTCCGAGAATATTTTTTTCTAGAATCCAGGAAGATTCTCTTTTGTTCCTCTGTCATTAAGAGAGTCCCTAGGAGTTCTTGGCAGTCATCCCAAGTAGGCTGGTGTGAAAACATCAATGACTCAACCACACCTGAGACCCAGGTGGGGTCCTCGGTAAAAGGGGGATTGTTATTTTTCCAGTTATTTAGGTATGAAGAGGAGAAAGGTAAATACTGGTAGGCTTGCATTTTTCCCCCATGGTTGTCATCAATCATTGTTCCTTAGAAATGGAGAGGGAGCATCACGTGAGTTCCAGGGATTTCAATCATTCAACGCCGGCAAATTCCTTTAGCCGGGCCAGCAACCTCCAGGAAAGGAGGGGCTGTGTTTTCCGCAGGGGAGTTATCTGGAGTGCGCTGGGCTCGCTTAGCTTCCTCCAATGGCGGAGAGGCTGAGACAGCAGCAGGGGAATTACTTAGAGGGTGTTGGGGGTTGGGGGACGAGGGCAGGGAATAAGTAGTAGGACGAGAGTCCAGTAGAGTAAAATCTTGTGACTCAGGGAGAACAGAGGTTGAAGGAGGAGGAGAAGCAGAAGGTTTGAGAGAGCATGACGGAAAGAGTAGGAGCGGGGGCAGGGGCAAGGAAAAGCTTCACACATGGAGGAGGAGAATTGCAGAGGTCCTGCAAAGTTAAGATATATGTCTCTTGATCCTGATGTCTATGTGGCGCTGGCTGAAAGTCAATATCTCTGACTTTTTAAATTAGTGGGAAGTAGAAAGATCCTTCTAGGGGCCATCTGAATCCAAAGGTGGGCCATTCTGAGGCACAGAGAGTCTGCCAGGTCCAGCGTTTAACTGAAAAAGAAAGATTCTGAGCCCTTAAGCGGACTTTGGTGCAATGATCAAGGGTCAGCAAAAGAGGCATTGAAGTGCTCTATCCCATAATGAAAGATAAACAATCAGTAAAAGCAACGACACACGACACAGACAAGACGATACAATAAAGACAGGCAATGGACGTCCAACACTGAGACCAGGACTGAGTAGCCGGCAAAACCCGATGGGCTGGCAATACCGAATCTGAAACAAAATATCACTGAGTCGAGGAGACTATTGTTCCTCGATTTCCCGAGTCCTCTGGGGAGTCCCCCAGTGACGTGGCCTGTGGCTCTATGACATGTCTCTCAGCCACCGTCGGAGAGAGCTCACACACTTCATCAACAGCCATTTGCCAAGCCCTAACCTGAAACCTGAAACTAGAAAGAGGCACCTTACATACCCCGAGAGGAGCCCGTTGGGGTCTCTCATCTGCCGCTGCTGGATCTCAGTGGAAGCTCCATATGTAAAGGTCGGGCGAGCGTCCGGGGAAGAAACCACCAAGAGACTGTCTCATGCAAAAGCAAAGGGTTTATTATGAGTCCAGCATGCTGGGGCTCAGAGTTCACTTGAATAGAGCAGAGAGCCCTGAGAACAGCTTAAGCAGAGCTTATATACTTTCCTTGGAGAGGGCAGGGCAGGATGTTTATTGATGGGTCCGGGCGAGTGAGCAGTTTGTGGGCAACCGGGTGAGGAATTACTTTCTGCAGTTTGGCAGCTGAGGACAGCACATTCTGGGAACAAGACTAGCAAACATTTCTCAAGATTTCAACAGTGTTTTATTAAGTATACAGAAAACAGGAAGTGATAAGTACCTATTTTATTAACCTTTCACTATGGACTACACTTTGCCAGATTTCCTAATGTCTCTATTGATATCTGCTTTTCTACATATTTTCCCCAGTTCATCATTGTGACTGACTCTTCACATGTGGTGACATTTACATTCACTCTATACCCGAAACCCTATAGCTAAAGAACTTTTGGTCCAAATCCTATGCTCACTCTCCTTTCTAAACCTACCGACTATCTTCCTAATCCTACTGATTATCCCTTTTTGACTGGAAGTTCTCTTTGACAATCAATCATCCAAAATACACGGACCTTTGCCATTGTATATTGATGTATCTGAGACATCTGTGCAGAAAATAAATCAAAGCTCAGTATCACAATCAAGGTCCCAATGCTCTTCTGGGCTTCAAATCTTACCTAGATTTCTGTTTTCATACTTAATTTTCACCTATATATTCTTGTAAATATCGCAGGTTTTCAATACCATTATTCATCCAGCAGAATGATTCCTAATGCAAATTGAACCTGTTATTAACCCTAACCATACACTGTTCCCTCAATCTAACTTTACAGAAGAGCAGGGACAGAGTAGGTCTTACAATACAGGAATGTAGGGGAACTTCCTATTGCTAAGAAACTCAAAGGTACATGTAAAAATGATCCCTGGAGAAGTTGTAGGCAGCTATGAAGGAACTGAGTGAGCAAAAGTTATCTTCTCTTGCAAACAACCTGGTCAGGATGAAGGGATATGTCTGAATCAGCCTTTCTCTTCTTAATGTAGAGAAGAAGGACCAAACCAGGCTGTGTGGAGAGCTGTTCCCGGTTGCCTATGGTTAATATACCATTCTAACTTGTGAAACTGTCACAGAAAGTAGGGGCAGCCTTCATTTCAGGGGACCCTTGTAAGCAACTGTTAGGACAAAGTGGTTGCCAAGGGTGTGAGCTCATTCAGTTCCTGAAGGAAGTGACCTCAGACCTCACCTCACATCCTTGGTGATAGAACTCTCTGAACTTGGGATCAAGGAAGCCAGGCACCCAAATCCCATTCCAGTCCCAGTATCAGTGGTCTCACTTCTTTGGATTTACCAAGGACAGAATCAGTCTTTGTTGGTACCTACTGATATGAGGATGGCCAAAAGCCAGGAAAGCTCTGAAGAGTGGCCTTTCCTGAGAAAGCAGGTAGTGGATCACCACTGCCTCCTGACAACTTTACAGAGTTGGCCAAGGAAACCAGATCTGAAACAGGGCAGGCAATTTCAGGGGAACATAGTATGGCCCAATAGTCAGAGGACACTCCGGATAGTCAGAGACCTCCTTGGGGGAAGAAGGTGCTTTGTGGGTGTGGGTGTGTGTTTGTGCTTTTGTCTCATGTTCTCAGAATAGGTAGGAATGGCGGTTTGTTTGGTTTGGAGTGAACTGTTTCTAATAAGTGATTTGATAAGGCAAGTGTTTCTATGTCTGGGTATCCCATTGGGTCCGTGGTTGTAAACATTAGAAAAGAGAATGCATGAATGGATGTGTCCTGTCTGGTAGAAAGCTTCCCAGCATTCATCCAGCCGAATATATGAATGCACTGTGGCTTCCCTTATCGATGGGCAACACCTGCTATTTTCCTAAGGTCTGGTTTTATTTTTGAATTCTGGCCACTCTCCAGAATAGGCTCATGGTTTTGTGTCCAAGCGAAGTACCACCTTCAAGCTCTGTGACATGGCCATGTACTGGATAGCTGAAGGGAATGGCGAGCAACTAAGAAAACTCAGATATCAGTGTGACCAGTAAAGTCTCAGTAGAAAAACCGTGCTTTGGGCCTTTTGCTTACCTTTTGTTCTATTTCCCTGTATTTCAGGAATTTCTTTGCCTCAGGCCACCCCTTTGTGAAGCTGGAAGAAAACATTTTTCAAATGGAAATGAATGTGCCTCACCTGTGGCTCTTTGCCTAATTGCTTTAGAAAGGGGTGTGTCTGAATCAGCCTCTTGGCCCTGTGTGAGGCTTTGGCTTAGATTCTTAGCACCTGATCGATATAAAGAAAGATCCCATGTGTGAATCCAAAACCGAAATGCCCAAAAGAGGAGTCATTGAGGATAAAGTCTCTTGCCTTCCACTGTAAGGTTCCTGACCTCCATCAAGTGAGAATAGGGATCCTTTGGGTCAAATGATTTCTTCAAAGCCCTGCACATGCTAGCCCAGAGGTGCTTGTGTTTTCTCATGACTCCAATTCACATAAAGATTCTAAACCCCACTGTCAGTAGGCCTCAAATTGGAGAAGCAGAGCAGTATTACGGCAGGCCTATTTGATCACTCCTGGGTCACAGGAAGGGTGTCCAGGCCACCCTGACATTAGGAAAATAAGGGGCAAGGAAGCCTATTTTGGACACTGTCTTGGGCTGTGTCCTTCATGGAAACTTCCAGGCAGAGGTTAAGATGAGTGTCTATATGCAATAAGATGAGGGTCATGTGGGAATGTTTTGGTTTAATTTTGGTCATTTGTGTTGGGGTTGAAAGAGATGAGTAGGTCAACCAGGACTTGAAATCTGGTCTGATTCCCCTTAGAGACTGAGTTATGGAACTGAACTCAGAGAAGTATTGGCATGAATTGTGTTGAGTTTTTAGGAGGCCACACAGGAGACTCGCCCTTGGAAACTGAGACCTAGGCCGAGGGTGGCTTTCCACAGAGCACTGGGAATCTCACCCAGGATATCACAAGATTTTATTCTGAAAGACTTGGCAGCCATAGTCAAAACACACATAGACCTCACACTGTAGACCTCAATGGGCCTGGCTTCATGTGACCTTTTGGCGACTCTTTGGGAAGACTTGCCTGTGAGTGTCCTCCAGAGATTTCATTGAAATGAGCTTCCTCACAATTTAATGGTTCCTAAATGAATTGAAACCTACAGTGCCTCCAACTTCCACCTTGAAAAATGGCTAGATAAATACCATGAAATTTTTGAAATTCCTATGACCAGGTGGCACTGGAGAACCTTTGTATGCCCTGTTGCTGATCATGAGTGTACCAGAAAGTGCCCTAATTGACTGAGTTTCATTAAATTGGTGTAGAACAGAGATGCCAGTAATTTGAATACTCCTCAATTGTAGGCGCAAGCTGTGGTGTGCATGTTTGTGATAAAACATCCGTGGTGGGGCCATGTGGATCTGCTATTGCTTCCAAATGGCATGTGACTGACGTGGTGCAGCCAGGAAATTCTTATATGTAAATGCATATTGGTATATGGAGAATTTTTAGGGCAATGTTCAGAATCAGGTTGCTATGGACAAGGGGACAATCTATGTGGGCTAGAAGCCTGGTTGGTGCATTCTCCTGCAGACCATGACCCACTACACATGACAGTACTCCCTCCAGCACTGTGTCCCAGTTCAACTCCTTGTATTTCGTGAAGAAAATACCAAACTCCCAGTGCAGCAGCAAGAAACACCACGAAAAGTGGAGAATGACCAAATGCCCTCACAGTCCACACGGGGAGACTCTTAGACCCCAGTGGTCACAGTTTACCCACATAGAGATAATTCAGTACTGTAGCCTAGTGTTCATTGGAAAATAAGAAAGCACGTCCTCCAGGTCACATAGATGTAGACCCAGCTCTGATGGTCTCACTAGAAAGAAAGCTAAAGCTCCTGACAACAACATATATTTTGAGTTCCCAACCTCAGAGGCAGTTTCTCAAGAAGTCTTTAGGCCAGCAGAGCTCCAAGTTTGTGGAGTGTTTACCTTGTCCCTTACATTTGGAAACTCCTCTACCACATCCAAGGTTGTGAACTCCTTTGCATTTTCCATTCCAGATATATATTCACAGATTTTCTAACTCTTCTCCTCTAATTGTGTCTTATTTGGGACGAAGGTAATGTGAAGCCATTGTTCTGGATGAGAGTGGGTAATTTATTGTGTAGCCCATATTTGCATACACATTGGATTCATTTTCCTTTTTTCCATTCAAAATACTGAATCCCGGACACTAACCCATACCCTACTAGACTCTGACTACTAATCCTACTATGATGGAGAATAATAACACAAACAGAATAGAAATACAAGCCGTTCAGAGGAGGCATGGTGTATAGTTGGACTTGCCTTTTGCATGATAAAGCGTAGGTGTTATATGTCTAGTCCATTTTTCATTGAAATAGTTCTCTATGTGTTTTTTTCCTTTAATTTTTATTGTTGGTTGTTCAAAATTTACCTATTTCTTGACATATCATATTTCACACTTTGATTCAAGTGGGTTATGAACTCCCATTTTTACTCCGTATACAGGTTTCAGCATCACATCTGTTACACATCCACTGTTTTACGTATTGCAATACTAGTGTCTGTTGTAGTCTGCTGTCTTTCCTATCCTCTACTATCCCCTATCCCCTCTTCTCCCACCTTCTCTCTCTACCCCATCTACTGTAATTCATTTCTCCCCCTTGGTTTTTTCCCCCCTTTTCCCTCACTTCCTCTTGTATGTAATTTTGTATAACCATGAGGGTCTCCTTCCATTTCCATGCAATTTCCCTTCTCTTTCCTTTTCTCTTCTACCTGTCACCCCTGTTTAATCTTAATCTTCTTCTCATGCTCTTCCTCCCAAATCCGTTCTTAGTTACTCTCCTTATATCAAAGAAAACTATTGGCATTTGTTTTTTTAGGGATTGGCTAGCTTCACTTAGCATAATCTGTTCTAATGCCATCTATTTCCCTGCAAATTCTATGATTTTGACATTTTTTTAATGCAGAGTATTACTCCATTGTGTATAAATGCCACATTTTTTTTTCCATTCATCTATTGAAGGGCATCTAGGTTGGTTCCACACTCTTGCTATTTTGAATTGTGCTGTTATGAACATCAATGTAGCAGTGTCCCTGCAGCATGCACATTTTAGGTCTTAGGGAATAGACCGAGAAGGGGAATAGCTGGGTCAAATGGTGGTTCCATTCCTAGCTTCCAAGAAATCTCCATACTTCTTTCCAAATTGGCTGCACCAATTTGCAGTCCCACCAGCAATGTACAGGTGTACCCTTTTCCCCACATCCTTGCCAGCACTTGTTGTTTGACTTCATAATGGCTGCCAATCATACTGGAGTGAGATGGTATCTTAGGGATGGTTTGTTTTCCATTTTTCTGACTGCAAGAGATGGTGAGCATTTTCTCATGTTTATTGATTGATTGTATGTCCTCATCTGAGAAATGTCTGTTCAGGTCCTTGGACCATTTGTTGATTGGGTTATTCGTCTTCTTATTGTTTAATTTTTTGAGTTCTTTGTATACTCTGGATATTAGGGCTCTATCTGAAGTGTGAGGAGTAAAGATTTGTTCCCAGGATGTAGACTACTTATTTACCTCTCTTATTGTTTCTTTTGATGAGAAAAAACTTTTTAGTTTGAGTAAGTCCCATTTGTTGATTCTAGGTATTAACTCGTGTGCTAATGGTGTCCTATTGAGGAATTTGGAGCCCACCCCCACAGTATGTAGATCATAGCCAACTTTTTCTTGTATCAGATGCCGTGTCTCTGATTTGATATCAAGCTCCTTGATCCATTTTGAGTTAACTTTTGTGCATGGCGAGAGAAATGGATTCAGTTTCATTTTATTGCATATGAATTTCCAGTTTTCCCAGAACCATTTGTTGAAGATGCTATCCTTCCTCCATTGCATGCTTTTAGACCCGATTGGCATTGCATTTAACATATAGAGAACTTTTGGTTATATTGCCATTTTGATGATGTTAGTTCTGCCTATCCATGAACATAGTATATTTTTCCATCTTCTAAGATCTTCTCCTATTTCTCTCTTTAGGGTTCTGTAGTTTTCATGTTATAAGTCTTTCAACTTTTTTGTTAGGTTGATTACCAAGTATATTTTTTGTGTGTGTGGATATTTTGAATGGAGTTGTTGTCCTCATTTCTATTTCAGAGGATTTGTTGCTGATATACAGGAATGCCTTTGATTTATGCATATTGATTTTATATCCTGCCACTTTGGTGAATTCATTTATTACCTCTAATAGTTTCTTTGTATACCTTGCTGGGTCTGCTAAGTATAGAATCATGTCATCTGCAAATAGTGATAATTTACGTTCTTCTTTTCCTATTTTTATGCCTTTGATTTCTTTAATCTCTCTAATTGCTCTGGCCAGTGTTTCGAGAACTATGTTGAACAGAAGTAGTGGGAGAGGGCATCCCTATCTTCTTCCAGATTTTAGAGGGAATACCTTCAATTTTTCTCCATTCAGAATGATGCTAGCCTGAGACTTAGCATAGATTGCTTTTACATTATTGAGGTATGTTCCTGTTATCCCTAGTTTTTCCAGAGTTTTGAACATAAAGGGATGCTGAACATTGTCAAATGCTTTTTCTGCATCTATCGAGATGATCAAATGGTTCTTATTTTTAAGTCTATTTATGTGATGAATAACATTTATTGATTTCTGTATAATGAAGCAGCCTTGCATCCCAGGGATGAATCCTACTTGATCATGGTGCACAATTTTTTTAATATGTTTTTGTATCCGATTCGCCACAATTTTATTGAGGATTTTTGCATTTTTCCTGAAATAGCTTGAAAAGTATTGGTATTAGTTCCTCTTTAAAGGTTTTGTAAAACTCTGCTGTATACCCATCCGGTCCTGGGCTTTTCTTAGTTGGTAGTCTTTTGATGGTTTATTCTATTTCCTCAATTGTTATGGGTCTGTTTAGGTTGCCTATATCCTCCTGACTAAATCTGGGCAGATTATATGACTGAGAAATTTATCGATGCCTTCACTATGTTCTATTTTATTGAAAAATAAGAATTCAAAATAATTTCGGATTATTTTCTGTATTTCTGAACTATCTGTTGTGATACTGAGTTCTCCCTCTTCTTTTCTTTGTTAGCTTGGCTAAGGGTCTGTCGTTTTGATTTATTTTTTTCAAAGAACCATCTTTTAGTTTTGTCAATTTTTTCAATTGTTTCTTTTGTTTCGATTTCATTAATTTCAGCTCTAATTTTAATTATTTCTTGCCTTCTACTTATTTTGCTGTTGTTTTGCTCTTCTTTTTCTAGGATTCTGAGATGAAGTATGAGATCATTTATTTGTCGTTTTTTTTTTTTTCCTTTTTTTAAGGAATGAAATCTAAGCAATGAATTTTGTTCTTAGAACTGCTTTCAATGTGTCCCATAGATTCCGATATGTTATGTCTGTGTTTTCATTTATCTCTAAGAATTTTTTAATTTCCTCCTTGGTGTCTTCTATAACCCATTGATCATTCAGTAACTTATTTTTCATTCTCCAAGTGATACATGATTTTTCCTTCTTTCTTTTATCGTTGATTTTCAGTTTCATTTCATTATGATCAGATAAGATGCCTGGTATTATATCTACTCCTTTATATTGTCTAAGAGTTGCTCTGTGACATCATATATGATTTATTTTTTGAGAAGTATCCATGTGCTGCTGAGAAAAAAGTGTAGCTGCTTGATGTTGGGTGGTATATTCTATATATATCATAAGTCTGGGTTATTAATTGTGTTATTGAGTTCTATAGTTTCATTATTCAACTTTTGTTTGGAAGATCAGTCCAGTAGTGAGAGAGGTGTGTTTGAGTCTCCCATGAGTATTGTATGGTGGTCTATTAGACTCTTGAACTTGAGAAGAATTTGTTTAATGAACATAGCTGCACCAATGTTTGGGGCATATATATTTATGATTGTTATGTCTTGTTGGTGTATGGTTTCCTTGAGAAGTATGTAGTGTTGCTCTTTATCCCTTTTGATTAACTTTAGCTTGAAATCTATTTTATTTGATATGAGTATGGACACTTCTGCTTGTTTCCGAAGTCCATATGGGTGATATGATTTTTCCCAACTTTTCACCTTCAGTCTATGTATATCTTTTTCTAACAAATGTGTCTCCAATACGCAGCATACTGTTGGGTCTTGTTTTGTGATCCATTCTACTAGCCTGTGTCTCTTAATTGGTGAGTTTAAGCTATTAACATTTAGGGTTATTATTGAGATATGGGTTGTTCTTCCAGCCATATTTGTATATTTATGTTACTAAACATGGTTTTTTTCCTCCTTGATTATTTTCCCCCCTTTACTGTCCTACCTCCCACTGTTGGTTTTCATTGTTATTTTCCATTTCCTCTTCCTGTAGTGTTTTGCCAAGGATGTTTTGAAGAAATCGTTTTCTAGCTGCAAATTCTGCAAATTTTTTTTGTTATCGTGGAAAGTTTTAATTTCATCTTCTATCCTGAAGCTTAATTTCGCTAGATACACAATTCTTGGATGGAACCCATTTACTTTCAGTGTTTGAAAAATGTTATTGCAGGATCTTCTAGCTTTCAGAGTCTGTGTTGAAAGATCAGCTGTTATCCTGATTGGTTTACCACTAAATATAATCTGCTTCCTTTATCTTGTAGCTTTTAAAATTCTCTCCTTTTTCTGTATGTTGGGCATCTTCGTTATAATATGTCTAGGTGTGGATCTCTTATAATTTTGCACATTTGGCATCCTGTAAGCTTCTAGGATTTGCGATTCTGTCTCATTCTACAAGTCTGGGAAGTTTTCCCTTTTATTTCATTGAATACATTGCTCATTCCTTTTGTTTGGACCTCTATACCTTCCTGTATCCCAATGACTCTTAAGTTTGGTCTTTTTATGTTATCCCATATTTCTTGGATGTTCTGCTCATGGTTTCTTAAAAGTCTTCCTGAGCTGTCTGTGTTCTTTTCAAGTTGAAATAATTTGTCTTCGTTGTCTGATGTTCTATCTTCTAAGTGTTCTACTCTGCTGTTAGTATTCTCAATTGAGTTTTTAAGTTGGTTTATTGATTCCTGCATTCCTAGGATATCTGTTTGTTTGATTTTATAATCTTTATCTCCCTGCATAGTTGATATTATGCTTCTTGGATTTTTTTATGTAATTCATTATCAAGGTGATCTTTCATTGTCTGATTTTGCTCTCTAATGTCTTCCTTGAGACTCCAGATCATCTGAAGCATGTATATCCTGAGTTCTTTATCTGACATTCCATCTGCTGTAGATATTACCTCTTCTAAAGTTGACTTTACCTGCATTGCTTATGGTCCTTTCTTTCCTTGTCTTTTCATTCTGTTCATGTTTCTTTCTGCTTGGTGAAACTGTTGTGTTATTGAATTTTTCCCCTATATATTTTTATTGCTTGTATAGTTTCAAAGTCTCTCTCGCAGGCACGGGTGGTGGCTCTGCCCCTCCTACAATTGGGACAATGTGCCTACCACACCAGCAGGCTGCTGGGCCTGTTCTGTCAGTCGGTAGCTGGTCCGCCTACCTTGAAGGTGTGAGCAGCAGCTCTGCCCCTCTGCAGGCACTGGGCCTGTTCTGCCAGTGGGTCGCAAGTCGGGCTACTTTGCAGGCGTGGGCGGCAGCTTTGACCATCTGCGGGCCACTGGGTCTGTTTTGTCTGTCCCTTGCAGGTCTGTCTACCTTGCAGGCGCGTGTGGCTGCTCTGCCCCTCCCCCAACCGGGATGATGTGTCTACCATGCTGGCGGGCCATAGGCCTGGTCTGTCGGTGGTCGCAGGTCCACCTCCCTTGCAGGCGCGGAGGGCGTCTCTGCCCCTCCGCAGATTGCTGGGCCTGTCCTGCTTTGGGTCACAGGTCTGCCTACCTTGCAGGCCCGGCGGCATTGCCCCTCCCCCAACCAGGGCGATGTGTCTTCCACGGTGGCGGGCCACTGGTCCTGTTCAGGCGGTGGGTCGCACGTCCGCCTACCTTGAAGGAGCGATTGGCAGATCTGCCCCTCCCTCTCTCAATGTGTTTTTAAAGTTGACAAATATGTGAATTCCTGTCTCCCTTTCTCTGTAGCATATTCAGCACATATATTTTTATATGCACATATAGAATCCTACCTGGTATCACACGTACATTTTTGTGAGGCTGCTGACTTGGCAGATACAAATAATGAGAAGAGATCACTCCTCCTAAACGCTGTTGGAACTGAAAATTTAAGCTATTGGTGAGCTTCCTAGTTGAACAATATTACACATAAATCCACGCTCAGTAAAATGAAAATTTTTGGATCTGTGGATGATATATATTTCATGAAGAATTTCAATTGGCATATGTATTGCTACTTTTTAATGTCTGTTGTGTGTGTGTGTGTGTGTGTGTATATATATATATATATATATATATATATATATATATATATATATACACACTCTCCATATATTTCAAAATATGAAATAGATGCGTCTTTTGTACAGTCCCAAAATTCATTCATGTTCATGTATGTGGAGTTATAATCAAATTTTCACAAGATTATTCTCAGAAATATTCATCTACCTGAAATACATATCTGTTTCTTAGGTCTGAAAACTAACTTCAGTGAATGGTGCATTCAAATCCTAATATTTCTAAATTAACTGACTCAGTTTAACATCAATGCAAGAAGATTCCTATGGGACATGATGTTTATTTTGACGTTCATTTTTACTCAACACTGGCACATTACTACTCCTTCAGTTAATGCACATCATAGGATATATATTTCATCTACAAGTTCGCAAATTTATAGGCATTTGTTTCACTTTCAGTCACTTCCTGCTTCAGAACACATGTATTTCTCCAGGTTTCTTGACTGGTCTTTTTATGAGACTTTTTTCCAAACGAATAATTTTCAATTTCCATAATCAATTTGAAGCAAAACTCACACACTCTTCATGATAAACCATAATCCTCATATTACCATTAGATGTAAAACGGGTTGGAATGAATGGTTGTATATCAATATAAGATTTCCCGTATATTTTTACATTTCAATTCAATCCATTATTTAAAGTTGGAACCAGTTATATTATTTATTCACAGTATGGTCTATACATGCATATTCTCCATATTCAAAGACAAAGAGTACACCTGTTTGTACCCCGAATACTAATTTATACTTCTTCAAAATATTGCTCCCAGAAATGGTGGAAGAAATACTCAGATCACCTTATCTACATATACATTCTATCACAGTAATATTCTGGACACAAAAAGCAAAAGTCACACTTATGATTGTACCAAAGCCTAAATGGAAACTGAACATGGATTACTAAAAACATCCAGGTCCAGGTTGCCTAATAGTCTCAAATATCAATCCTATTGGTGACTACGTATTTGTTTCTTCCTAAGATTATATATTAAACCTAAATGCAGTTAATAATGTCTAATCCTATCACTCACTTTATACTTTGCCTGATTTCCTAATGTCTCTATTGATGTCTGCTTTCCTAAATATTTTCCCCAGTTCACCATGTGAGTGACTCTTCACATGTGATGATATTTACTTTCACTCTCTAACCGAAACCCTATTGATAAAGAATTTTTGGTCCAAATCCTGTACTCACTCTTCTTCTGAAAGCTACTGACTATCTTCCTAATCTTACTGAGTTTCCCTGTTTGAGTGGAAGTTCTCTTTTCCATTCAATCATCCAAGGTACAAGGTCCTATGCCATTGATTATCGATTTATCTGAGACATATATGCGGAACATAATTCAAAGCTAAGTATCACAATCAACAGCTCAATGTCCTTCTGAGCTTCAAATCTTACCTAGATTTCTGTTTTCATACTTATATTTTATCTCTATGTTATAATAAATGTCACAGGTTCCCAAAACCATTATTCATCTAGCAGAATGATTCCTAACCCAAATCAAACATGTTATTAAACCCTAAACATACACTGTTCCCACAATCTCACTTAACAAAAGACCAGGGACAGTGTTGGTCTTACAATACAGGAATGTAGGGGATCTTCCATATGCTGAAAACCTAAAAGGTCCATGCAGATGTGATTCCTGGAGAACATATAAACAGCTATGAAGGACCTTAAAGAGCAAAACTCCTCTTCCATTGCAAACAACCTGGTCAGGATGAAGCGTTGTATCTTAATGAGCCTCTCTGTTCTCAATGTAGAGAAAATAGACCATACCAGGCCTGTGTGAAGAGCTGTTCCTGGGTGCCTATGGTTGATTCACCATTCTAACTTGTGAAAGTGTCACAGGAAGTAGGGGCAGCCTCTATCTCATGAGACCCTTGGAAGCAAATGTTAGGACAAATTGATTGCCAAGGCAGTGTCCTCATTCACTACCTGAAGTAAGTGATCTCACCTCTCTTCCTTGGTGATGGAACTCTCTGAACTTGTGATGCAGAAGCCAGGCAACCAGAGCCAGTCCCAGTCCCAGTCCAAGTCCCAGTGAGGTCACTTGTTTGGATTTACCAAGGATAGAGTCAGTGTTTCCTGCAAACTACTGATGTGAGGATGGCCAAATGCCAGGAGAGCTTTGTAGAGGGGCCTTTCTTGAGAAAAAGGTACTTGCCCACTTCTGGCTCCTGACAACGTCACAGATTTGGCCAAGGAGACCATATCTGAGACAGGACAGTCCATTTGGGGGAACATAGTATGGCCTACCAGTCAAACGACACTCAGGATAGTCACAGAATTACTTGAGGGAAGGAGGTGTCTTTGTGGGTGTGGGAGTGAGTTTGTGGTTTTTCTCATGTTCTGAGAATAAGTAGGAAAGGCAGTTTGTTGGGTTTGGAGTGGACTGTGTCTAGTAATTCCTTTGACAATGGGAGTTTCTATGTCTGTGTAACTCTCTGTGTCCGTGGTTGTATTCATTAGAAAAGAGAATTCATCTATGGATGTGTCCTGTCTAGTAGAAAGAATTCCAGCATTTATCCTGCCTAATTTATGAATGGACTGTGACTTCCCTTATCAATGGGCAACACGTACTATCTTCCTAAGTTCCTGTTTTCTTTCTGAATCTGGCCACTCTCCAGAGTAGGCTCATGGTTTTTTGTCCAAGTTATGTACCACCTCCAACCTCTGTGACATGGCCATGTATTCTATAGCTGAAAGGAAAGGGAGCATCTCAGAAAACTCAGATATCAGTGTGACAAGGAAAGTCTCAGTGGAGAAAACCTGCTTTGGGCCTTTTGCATCCCTATTCCTCTGTTGCCCTGAATGTCAGGAAGGTCTTTGCCTCAGGCCACCCCTTTGTGAATCCTGAAAAAAACAGTTTTCAAATGGAAATGAATGGGCATCACCTGTGGCTGTTTGCTAAAATGCTTTGAGAGATATGTGTGTGAATCAGCCCCTTGGCCGTGTGTGAGGCTGTGTCTTAGATATTCAGTGCCTAATGGATCTTAAGAAAGATCCCATGTGTGCATCCAAAACCAAAATGACTAAAAAATCAGTCATTTTAGATGAAGTTTATTGCCTTTCTCTGTTAGGTTCCTGACCTCCATCAAGTGAATTTGGGGATCCTTTGAATTAATCGAGTTTTTCAAAGCCCTGCAGAGGCTAGCCCATAGGTGCTTGGGTTTTCTAATGAATCCAAATCACATAAAGAATCTATACCTGACAGTCAGTAGGCCTCAAATTGGAGAAGCAGAGCAGTATTAGTGGCAGGTCTATTAAATCACTCCTTGTTTACAGGAAGGGTGTCCAGGTCACACTGACTTTAGTCAAATGAGGGCAAGGGAGATTATTTCAGACTCTGTCTTGTGCTTTACCCCTCATGGAAACCTCCAGCCAGAGGTAATGATGAGTGTCTATATGGAAGAAGATGAGGGCAATGTGGGAGTGTTTTGGATTTAATTGTGGTCATTTATTTGGCTGTTGGAAGAGAAGACTGGGTCCACCTGGGCTTTAACTCGGGTTTGATTCATCTTAGAGACTGAGTTCTGGAACTGACCTCAGAGAAGTATTGACATGAATTGTGTTGGGATTTTACGAGGCCACGCATTAGAGTTGCCCTTGGAAACTGAGATGTAGGCCCAGGGTGGCTTTCCACAAAGCACTGAGAATGTCAGCCAGCATATAACCTGATTTTATTCTGAAAGACTTGGCAGGCATATTTGAGAGTCAAAACACCCATGAACCTAACATTGTAGACCTCAATGGGCCTGGCCTTATGTGACCTTTAGGCCACTCTTTGGGAAGCCTTGCCTGTGAGAGTTCTCCAGATCTTTCATTGAAATGAGCTTCCACAACATTTAATGGTTCATGAATGAATTGAAACCCACTGTGGCTCCAAATTCATCTTTGAAAAATGGCTAGATAAATACCATGAATTTTTTAAAATTCCCATGACCAGGTGGCACTGGAGAACAGTTAGATCTCCTGATGCTCATCATAAGTGTACCAGACTGGGCCTTGATTTACTGGGTTTCATGAAAATGGCATAGAACAGAGATGCCAGTAAGTTGGAACCTTCTGAGTAGTGCGCCTTGACCAGGTGTGGGCAGGTGTGTGACAAAACATCTGTGGTGGGGCCATGTGGATCTGCCATTGGCTTCCAAATAGCATGTGATTGACTTGCAGAAGCCAGCAGACCCATTTATGTAAAGGCACTTTGTTATATAGAGAGGTTTCAGGGCAATGTTCAGAATTAGGTTGCAATGGAAAAGGGGGCATTGTAGCAAGCAATGAGTGATAGAAGCCTGGATGGTGCATTCTCCTGCAGACTCTAACCCACCACAAGTGACAGAACTCCCTGCAGCACTGTGTCCCAGTTGAACTCCTTGTTTTTTGTGAAGCAAATATCAAACTCACTGTGCAGCAGCAAGAAACACCACGAAAAGTGGAGGATGACCAAATGGCTTCACAGCGACACGGGGAGACACTAAGCCCCCAGTGGCCACAGTTTACCTACAAAGAGAGAATTCAGCACTGCTGCCTCATGTTCATTGGAAAATAAGAAAACATGTCGTCCAGGTCACATAGATGCAGACCCATCTTTGATGGTCTCACTAAAAATAAATCTAAAACTTCTGACAACACCTTATATTTCAAGTGCCCAATCTCACATGAAGTTTCTCAAACAGTCTTTAGGCCAGAAGAGCTCCATGTTGGTGTTGTGTTTACCATATCCCTTGCTTTTGGAAACTCCTCTACCATCTTGAAGTTTGTGAACTCCTGAGCATTTTCCATTCCAGACATGTATTCACAAATTTTCTAACTCTTCTCCTCTAATTGTGTCTTACTTGGAGCGAAGGTAATGTCAAGGCATTGTTCTGGATCAGAGTGGGAAGTTTTGGGTTGCACATATTTGCACACACATTGGATACAATTTCCAATTTTCCATTCAAAATACAGAATCCCTGACACTATCCCATACCCTACTAGACTCTGACTACTAATCCTAATATGATGGAGAAAAATAACACAAACAGAATATAAATACAAGCAGTTCAAAGGAGGCATGATGTATATTTGGACTTGCCTTTTGCATGATAAAGTTTATGTGTTATTAATCTAGGAAATTTTTAATTAAATAGTTCTCCATGTGTTTTTAAAATTCAAAATATGTGTATTACTGTCTCCCTTTCTCTGTAGCCTATTCAACATATGTATTTTTATATGCACATACCGAAAGCTACCTGGTATCACACCTACATTTTTGTGAGGTGGCTTCCTCACCAAATACAAATTATGAGAAGAGATCACTCCTCCTAAACGCTTTTGGAATTGAATATTCAACCTATGGGTGAACTTCCTAGTTGAACAAAATTATAAGTCTATTCTTTGGTTGGCAGCTAAAATCCCTGCAAAATATGTTGATTAATTGTATTTTGGGATTCAAGTATGGTGGAAGTTTGTTGGACAACTTGATTAATGGTGATTAATGGTGGCAGCAGTTTGTACTTGATTGGCCATAGCCACTCCAGCCATAACCGCTGCAGCAGCAGACACTGCCACGGCTGTCACTATAGCCGCTGTGATTCCAAAATCTCTGCGGACTCTAAGTAGCTCAACAATAGGGAATTTATCAGGATCCGCAGTGACCGGGATTGGGACAAAAGTTGGAATTTTCATAATCACTGCTACAGTCCAGGAACCATTCCAACACTCAGATAAGAGACAGGTAGTATGAGAACAATCCAGCATCCCCGACGAGGTGGCCTCAGCCAAAAGGAATAAGAAGGGGGATTGGACACAGACCATTGCAGGAGGCAATGTGGCATTATACAACAGAGAGTTGAATGAAACAGATGTAAGTCTATTACCTTGTTCACTTTCCCTAACAGTACCAGAAATATTAGCCAGCCAACTTTTGGCTCCTAGCAACTGAGTCAGTGCAGAAATATCGGCTGAAGCCCCCTTTTCATTGGAAATCAGCCATTGAAACCAGGACCAACCTACTCCTGTAGAGGAGCTGGCACTATTGTTAAAGTTATAAACATACCTCTTAAGAGAGGGGGAAAGGGAGAAACCTTTAGCAACTTGATGTTTCTCCCAAGAATGATCCTGACAAGGCGTAAATGTTGGGGGGAAACCAAGATTAGGGGAACAGTAAGGAGAGGCCTTGAAATGAGTGGCATTATAAATACTACTAGAAAAAGGAGGCACTGGGATTAGTACCTCGGAGATAAAAGCCAAGGTAGTTATGTTAAGAGCAGAGCTGCTGTTTGCGGGGGTCTCTGAGCCTGATTGCTTCCCCGAAGCTACCTTGCTCAATACAGCACTGATAATGCTTCCTGAGACCTGATTGGACCGCAATGGGTCCTCCCAGTTAGTCAAATTTTTGGTCTTAAGGCTAATGCAATTAGCGTTTCTAAGGCTGAAACAAAAAACTCCTGTGAGATTAACTTGAGATTGATTAAAAATTCTCTCCATGTCCCCTCTAGGAGAGGCACAGGGAGCAGACATCTCACATGAGGTTGAAAAAAGAGTGGGGAGGACACTAGAATTACCATGAACCGGCATCGGCATTGGCCAGGCCCGTGCCACTGCCCACCACCGCATTGGTGTCGCCTGTGCCATCGGCACCAGCACCAGAGCCAGAGCACTTAGCAGAATGAAGATCTTCATCACAGGATTGTTGTGGTATCTCTTGTTGCTGGTCAGTTGATGTCGAGACTCTTCTTGTCAAGCGTTCAGGGACCCACAACGGTTCCGTACGATCCTGGGGAAAAACACATACAGATCCTCGTGCCCATGTCAGCACGGGGTCAGGGCCGTTCCATTGGCCCGTAAGAACATCCTTCCACTTAACATAGCCAATCACAGAGGGCTGAGGGGACACATGTCTATCGGCCGCAGAGCGACCATGAATATCCAAATTCAAAAAATTAATGGTAAATAGAGCTAAAAACAGGCGTTCTTTAGGAGTGTGTTCAGCTCCTATTCCCCCTTTTTGTTTTTGTAAAGTTTCCTTTAAGGTGCGATGAGCACACTCAACAATGCCTTGTCCTTGAGGATTATAAGGCAAACCATGAGTAAGTTGCACTCCCATAGTAGAACAAAAAGCTATAAATTGTCTGCCAGTATAAGCAGTTCCATTATAAGTCTTAAGGGATGCAGGTGCACCCCATGCTGCCCATGCCTCTAAACAGTGAGTAATGACATTACGTGCCTTTTCTCCCGATAAAGCAGAAGCATGGATAATTCCAGAGCACGTATCAACGGAAACATGCACATACTTAAGGTTACCAAAGTCAGGTATATGTGTCACATCCATTTGCCAAAAAATCAATGGCTTTAATCCCCGTGGGTTTACTCCATAATTAGGGGGATGAAGAAATGTGACACAATGGGGACATTGCAATACTATCTGCCGAGCATCCGCTCTTGAAATGGAAAAACGCCTGCGCAGCGTTAATGCATTAACATGGAAGTTTTGGTGAAACAACTTAGCCCCCTCTAAGGAGGAAGCCAAGCATATCAATTGACCTCTAGTGGCTAAGTCCGCACAGGCATTACCTTGGGATAACGGACCAGGAAGAGAGGTGTGAGCCCTGATATGCATTGGATAAAAAGAAGCAGTGTGGTTAGAGATAAGCTGTTGAAGCTGAGTAAAGTAAACAGACACATTGTGGGCATCACTAATAGTTCCCACGGCCTCCAGGACTTTTAGTGCTTGTACCACATAGCTGGAGTCCGAAATAAGATTAAAAGGAAAAGAACACTGTTTAAAATCTTCAATAACAATTTGTAGTTCTACCCATTGTGGATTTCCAGGAGCAAATTGATGCTGGATAGGGGAGAGTCATTAATTATGTAGGCTCCCATTCCAGACTTGGAACCATCAGTAAAAATGTTACCAGCCCCCGTGTTTGGGCATGGAAAGCTCTCCTCGAAACACCCCCACCGTACGGCGGCGGGTCCGGAGGATCATTTTTTTTTTCTTCTGAGCTCCTGTTTATTTTTGTTCCCTTCTCCCATAGTTAGACTTCCTAGCTGCCGAGACAGTCTCCCGAGCTCCTCCTCCTCATCGTCCTCCTCTTCTGACCCATTTTTGCATGGGAGTGTGCGCAGTGTACTGAGATCTGGATACAAGCGTTTCCTCCCCCGTTTCTCGCTCTGCACATTCCCTTCCTCCTGAAATATTTCACTCCGTGCCAGAGACAATCGCCTCCTCCCCTGTTTCTCGCTCTGCACACTGCCATCCTCCTGAAATACGTCACTGCCTGCCGGAGATAATTGTTTCCTCCCCTGTTTCTCGCTCCGCACACTCCCACCATCCTGAAATACCTCACTGCCTGCCATTTCTGATCTTTCTTCATGCAATTCTCTAAAACTTCTTGTCCTTTAGTAAGTGCTTCCTGACATCTGCCATCTGCGAGGCAACTACGGATCATCTTCCAAAGGGGTATCACCCCACCATCTAATATGCCCTGCTCAGAAGCAAAGTCAAGATCTGTGCCTAACTTATGCCAGCTAGGTAGAGTGAGGCTACCCGAGAACGCGAACCACGGTGCAACAATATCTGTCTTCTGTAAAAATCTCTGTAAAGTACTACGTTTCACTTCTAGGCCCTTGGAACGTAACAGGTTATCTAGGGCCAGGAGAATCGGACTTGAAGATACGGCACCCATGACACAACAAAAGACACACAAAAAACAAAAGTGAAAGTAAGAGCGAAAGTACACAGTGCAGCTGCAATAAGCTGTAATGCTCTCTCTGGCTTTACAGAGGAGCTGCCGCTTTGATAGCGGGTCCCAATTACCTAGGACTAATCTCCGCTTTGATAGCGGGTCCCAATTACCTAGGACTAATCTCCGCTTTGATAGCGGGTCCCAATTACCTAGGACTAATCTCCGCTTTGATAGCGGGTCCCAATTATCTGGGACTGATCTCCGCTTTGATAGCGGGTCCCACTTATCTAGGACTGATCTCCGCTTTGACCGCGGGACCTACTTAACTGGGACTAACTGGTTCACCACCCCTGACTGCTGAAAGTTCTGGTTCCCAGGTTTTCAGCACCACTTGTCGCCAACCCTTGCCCGCAAGGAAGACGCAACTCAGGAATCTTTTTTCAGCAGTTTATTCAGGCCTTGATTAAAGTATCTTTTTGTGACCCCCCTCTCTACTGGCGAGCGCCCAAGCACAGCCTAATAAAATCTCCCACGTACCAATCTTAAGCCGCTGCGTGGATCTTTCTTATAGGGTGGCAAGGGATAGCGTGCCAACTCTCCACAAAAGAATTTGTTTATCACAAGCCACAGTGGAAGCCGGCGCCATCTTCTAATGGCGGCCACAATCTACAACAATGGCTTACCACAATAGGACATATATTTCATCAACAATTTCGTAATTTTATAGGCATTTGTTTCACTTTCAATCGCTTCCTGCTTCAGAACACATGTATTCCTCCAGGTTTCTTGACTGGTCTTTTCATGAGACTTCTTTCCAAACAAATTATTTTCGATTTCCATAATCAATTTGAAGCAAAACTCACACACTTTTCATGATAAACCAAAATCCTCATATTTCCATTAAATGTATAATGGGTTGGAATGAATGATTGTATATTAATAAAAGATTTCTTATATATTTTCACATTTATTTCAATCTATTGTTTCAAGTTGAAACCAGTTTTATTATTTATTCACTGTATGGTCTATTCATGCATTTCCTCTGTATTCATAGACACAGGGTGCACCTTTTTGTAGCCCCAATACAAATTTATACGTCTTCAAAATATTGCTTCCAGAAATAGTGGAAGAAATACTCATGTCACCTGATCTACATATACATTTCATCACAGTAATATTCTGGACACAAAATTCAAAGGTCACACTTATGATTCTACCAAATCCTAAATAGAAAGTGAACATGGATTACTAAAATCATCCATGTCCAGGGTGCCTTATGCTCTCAAATGTCAATCCTATTGGTGACTGCATATTTGTTTCTTTCTAAGATTATATGCTCAACCTCAACCCTGTTGAAAATATCTAATCCTATCACTCACTTTATAATTTGCCTGATTTCCTAATGTCTCTATTGATATCTGCATTCCTACATATTTTCCCCACTTCATCATTGTTGGAGACCCTCCACATGTGCTGTTATTGAAATTCACTCTCTAACCGAAACCGTATTGCTAAATAACTTTTGGTCCAAATCCTATACTCATTGTTCTTCTGATACTTACCGACTATCTTCCTGATCCTGCTGACTATCTCTGTTTGAGGGGATGTTCTCTTCTACAATCAATCATCCAAGGTACAAGTTCCTATGCCATTGTATATCAATTTATCTGACATATCTGTGCAGAATGTAATTCAAGCTAAGTAATCCAATCAAGGACCCAATGACTTTCTGGACTTCAAATCTTATCTGGATTTCTGTTTTCATACTTATATTTCACCTATATATTCTTGTAAGTATCGCAGTTACCCAATACCATTATACATCCCGTAGAATGATTCCTAACCCAAATCGAACTGGTTATTAAGCCTAACCATACACTGTTCCCTCAATCTAACATTACAGAAGAGCTGGAACAGAGTTGGTCTTACAATGCAGGGATGGAGGGGATCTTCCACCTACTTAGAACCTCAATGGTCCATGCAGAAATTATCCCTGGAAAACATGTAGGCAGGTATGAAGAACCTGAGAGAGCAAAGGTCATCTTCCATGGCAAACAGCCTGGTCAGGATGAAGGGTTGTGTCTGAATCAGCCTCTCTCTTCTTAATGTAGAGAAGATGGACCAAACCAAGCCTGTGTGGAGAGCTGTTCCTGGGTGGCTATGTTTGATATACCATTCTAACTTGTGAAAATGTCACAGTAATTGGGGCAGCATCCATCTCATGGGACCCTTGGAAACAACTGTTAGAGCAAAGTGGTTGCCAAGGCAGTGACCTCATTCAGTTCCTGAAAAAAGTGACCTCCCCTCACTTCCTTTGTAATGTAACTCTCTGAACTTTGGAACCAGGAAGCTAGGCCCCCAGAGCCAGTCCCAGTCACAGTTGGCACACTTGATTGTATTTACCAAGGACAGAGTCAGTCTTTATTGGTACCAACTGATGTGAGGATGGCAAAATGCCAGGAAATCTATGAAGATGGCTGTTTCCTGAGAAAGCAGGTAGTTGTTCTGGCAAAGACACCAGATCTGAAAAAGTACAGGCCATTTCGGGGGAACATAGTATGGCCCACCAGTCAGAGGAAACTCCGGATAATCAAAGACCTACTTCTGGGAAGGAGGTGCTTTGTGGGTGTGGGTGTGAGTTTGTGGTTTTGTCACATGTTCTGAGAATAGGTAGGAATAGTGGATTGTTTGTTTTTGAGTGGATTGTTTCTAGAAGGTCGTTTGACACGGCGAGGGTTTCTAAAAGTGTATCCCACAGTGTCCGTGGTTGTTGACATTTGAAAAGAGAATGCATCAATGGAAGTGTCCTGTCTAGTAGAAAGCTTCCCAGCATTCATCCTGTGCAATTGATGAATGGACTGCAGCTTGCTTTATGAATGGACAACACCTACTATCTTCCTAAGCTCCAGTTTTCTTCCTGAATTCTGGCCACTCTCCAGAATAGTCTCATGATTTGGTGTCCAAGATATGTACCGCCTCCAAGATTTGTTACATGGCCATGTACTGGATAGCTGAAGGCAATGGGAGCATCTCAGAAAACTCAGATATCAGTGTGATCAGTAAAGTCTCAGTGGAGAAACCCTGCTTTGGGCCTTTTGCTAACCTATTGTTCTGTTGCCCTGAATGTCAGGAATTTCTTTGCCTCAGGCAACCCCTTTGTAAATCCTGAAGAAAGCAGTTTTCAAATGAAAATGAATGGGCATCACCTGTGGCTGTTTGCTTAATTGCTTAAAAAGGGATGTGTCTGAATCAGCCCCTTGGCCCTATGTGAGGCTGGGGCTTAGATTCTCGGCACCTGATGGATCTACAGAAAGATCCCATCTGTGAATCCAAAACCAAAATGGCCAAAAGAGCAGTCAATGTGGATGAAGTCTCTTGCCTTCCTCTGTAAGTCCTGACCTCTATCAAGTGAGAATAGATATCATTTGGGTCAAATGAGTTCTTCAAAGCCCTGCAGAGGCTAATGCATAGGTGCTTGGATTTTCTCATGACTCCAATTCACACAAAGGAATTTATACTCAACAATCAGTAAGAGTCAAAATGGAGAAGCAGAGCAGTATTAAGGGCAGGACTATTTGATCACTCCTGGTTCACAGGAAGGGTGTCCAGGCCAACCTGACTTTAGGCAATTGAGGGGTAAGTGAGCTTATTTTGGACACTGTCTTGGGCTGCACCCCTCATGGAAACCTGCAGCAAGAGGTTATGATGAGTTTCTCTATGGCAGAAGATGAGGGTCATGTGGGAGTGTTTTGGTTTCAATTGTGGTCATTTGTGTGGCAGTGGAATAGGCCACTAATGAGATTCGCCCTTGTAAACTGAGATCTAGCCAACTCCTTGGGAAAAATTGCCTGTGAGAGTTCTTCAGAGCTTTTATTGAAATGAGCTTCCTCACCATTTAAAGGTTCCTGAATGAATTGAAACCCACAGTGCTTCCAACTTCATCATTGAAAAGTGGCTACATAAATACCATGAAATTTTTGCCATTCCAATGACCAGGTGGCACTGGAGAACCTTTCATGTCCTTTTGCTCATCATGAGTGTACCAGACAGTGCCTTGATTGTCTGGGTTTCATGAAAATGATGTAGAATAGAAATGCCAGTAACTTGTAGCCTACTGAATAGTGGGCCTAGAGCGGTGGTGTGCAGGTGTGTGATAAAACATCTCTTGTGGGGCCATGTGGATCTGCCATTTCTTCGAAAGGGCTTGAGACTGACATGGTGCATCCAGCAGAAACTTATAGGTCTGAAACCTCTCCATGTAAAGGCATCTTTTTATATGCAGATTTTCAGGGCAATGTTCAGAATCAGGTTGCTATGGTCAAGGGGGCAATCTATGTGGGATAGAATCCTGGTTGGTGAATTCTCCTGCAGACTCTGACCCACCACACATGACCGAACTCCCTTCAGCACTGGGTCTCAGTTGAACTCGTTTTATTTAGTGAAACAAATACCAAACTCCCAGTGCAGCGGCAAGAAACACCATGAAAAGTGAAGGATGATCAAATGGCTTCACAGTCCACACAGGAGACACTTAGCCTTAAGTGGCCACAGTTTACCTACAGAGTGAATTTAGCACTGCCACCTTATGTCTTTTGGAAAATAAGAAACCATGTCCTCCAGGTTACATAGATGCAGACGCAGCTTTGATGCTTTCACTAGAAATGAAGCTAAAGCTCCTGACAAAAACATATATTTCAAGGATCTTCTAGCTTTCAGAGTCTGTGTTGAAATATCAGCTGTTATCCTGATTGGTTTACCCCTAAATGTAATCTGCTTCCTTTCTCTTGTAGCTTTTAAAATTCTCTCTTTATTCTGTATGTTGGGTATCTTCATTATAATGTGTCTAGGTGTGGATCTCTTATGATTTTGCACATTCGGCGTCCTGTTGGCTTCTAGGACTTGGGAGTCTGTCTCATTCTTCAAGTCTGGGAAGTTTTCTCATATTATTTCATTGATTACATTGCTCATTCTTTTGGTTTGGACCTCTATACCTTCCTGTATCCCAATGACTCAAAAGATTGGTCTCTTTATGTTATCCCATATTTCTCGGATGTTCTGTTCATGGTTTCTTAACAGTCTTGCTGAGCTGTCTATGTTCTTTTCAAGTTGAAATACTTTGTCTTCATTGTCTGATGTTCTATCTTCTAAGTGTTCTACTCTGATGGTAGTATTCTCAATTGAGTTTTTAAGTTGGTTTATTGCTTCCTGCATTTCTAGGATTTCTGTTTGTTATTTTTTACAACTTCTATCTCCCTGTATAATTGATCTTTTGCTTCTTGGATTTGTTTGTGTAATTCATTGTCGAAGTGATCTTTCATTGTCTGATTTTGCTGTCTAATGTCTTCCTGGAGACTCCAGATCATCTGAAGCATGTATATCCTGAGTTCTTTATCTGACATTCCATCTGCTGCAGCTATTAACTCTTCTAAATTTGTGTTGACCTGCATTGCTTGTGGTCCTTTTTTCTTTGTCTTTTCATACGGCTCGCGTTTCTTTCTGCTTGGTGAAACTGTTGTGATTTTGAAATTTTCCCCCTATATATTTATATTGCTTTTGTATATTTGAAAAATCTTCCTTGCAGGGGCGGGGGGTGGCTGTGCTGCTCCTCCAATTGGGGTGATCTATCTACCACGCTGATGGGCCGCTGGGCCTGTTCTCCTGATCGGTCGCAGGTCTGCCTACCATGCAGGCGTGGGAGGCGGCTCTGCTCTGCCCCTCCTCCAATTGGTGTTACGTGTCTACCACACCCGTGGACCCCTGGGGTGTTCTCCCGATCGGTCGCAGGTCTGCCTACCTTGGAGGCGCGGGCGGCGGCTCTGCTCTGCCCCTACTCCAATTGGGGTGACGTGACTACCACGCCGGCGGGTGGGTGGGCCTGTTCTGTGGTCGGTCACAGGTCTGCCTACCTTGAGGGCATGTGCGATGGATCTGCTCTGCCCCTACTCCAAATGGGTGAAGTGTCTGCCATGCTGGCAGGCCACTGGGCCTCTTCTGCTGGTCAGGTGCAAATTTTGTCTACCTTGAGGGCGCGGGTGGTGGCTCTGCTCTGCTGCTACTCCAATTGTGGTGTCGTGACTACCAAGCCGGTAGGTTGCTGGGCCTGTTCCGGGCACGTGCAAAGATTCTGCTCTGCCCCTACTCCTATTGGGATGACGTGACTACCATGCCGGTGGGCCACTTGGATTCTACTAGGCGCGGGAGAAGGCTCTGCTCTGCAACTACTCCAATTGAGGTGACGTTACTACCACGCCTGCTGGTCACTGGGCCTGTTCTGGGCACCTGCGGCGGCTCTGCTCTTCCTCTATTCCAACTGGGGTGAAGTGATTATCATGCAGGTGTGTCGCTGGGCCTGTTCCGAGCATGGGCAGCAGCTCTGCTCTGCCCCTCTGGCTTGATGAAAAAGTGAGAGAGACTTGGGTGTTTGTGACTCACTTTCTTTACCAGGAGACTAACTGTTTCTGTCACCGCTGGTATCAATGAAGTTATCTCCTCCGCTGCTTTCTGATGACATCAGATCTCTGCCATGTTGGTATCCCATGCAAAAGGCAGCATTTCGTTCCCTTTGCTGGGTGACCAATGCAATGGGTGAGTCCTGACTTGCCCTCACAAGCCCCGTCTCAATCCTGTTGCCACTGCCTATGAAGGCTCGGTTGATATTTACCTCCACATTATTCAGCAAGACCCGGACCGGGAAGCAGTTTCCACGGGTTCTTTAGCCCTGAGCAAGATCAGTTCGGGGAGGCCAAATTTGGCCGCTCTGGGCTCAGTGTATGTTCTAATAGGAGCAGGCTCCAAGACGCAGTTTCTGCGGGTTCTTTAGCACTGAGCCTGAGTAATTTGTCTGCGAGACAAAGGTGAATGGCATCCTGAAATTACCTGTTCTATAGCTGAATGAGCTGCGATCAGTCGAAAACAGGGATGGTGACGTCAGCTCTTCAAGATGGTGGACGCTGGCTTCCTTTGTGGTCTGACCGGTATGGAGAACGGAATTGGACCGCATCCATCCCCGTCTCAATCCCAGAATTCAGCACTGAGCACAGTAATTGCATAGCTGGCAGGAGCCCATAGAATCCGCACCACTGTATATTTGCGATGCTATCTCGTTGTTTCCCAGTGCGCGCCACAGACTCTAGCTACAGGGCAATTTGCTGAATAAGCAGCATGACCCTCCGTGCGGACAAATCACTCACGTTTGAGCCCCCGTAGCTGATCCTCGTGAGATGGATATATGTCCACTACGTTGTGGAGCACCCCAAATTTGCTGGAAATTCCTAACAAGATAGGTTTTAGCCGTTCTAACTCGTCATTCTCCCGCACAGTGACGCGGTACATGGGGGTAATGCACTCCATTCGCCGCCATCATGTGATCCCCCAAAGTTATTTTCAGTACTAGGAAAAAAATATGTATTTCAGGTGGAGGAATATTTCTGAGAATAATCTTGTGAAAAGTTGATTATAAATCCACATACATGAATATGAATGAATTTAGGGAGGGTATAAAAAAATATACTAAATATTTTTAAAAATCTGGAGAGTGAATATATATATATATATATACACACAGACACAGACACACACACAGACATTAAAAAGTAGCATTATGTATGTGAATTGAAATTCACCATGAAATATATATCATCCACAGATCCAAAAATATTAATTTTAATGTACATGGATTTATGTTGTTCAACTAAGAAGCTCACCCATATGTTGAATTTTCAGTTCCAATAGCATTAAGTAGGAGTGATCTCTTCTCACAATTTGTATCTGCCAAGCCAGCCACCTCACCAAATGTACGACTGATACCAGGTAGAATTCTATATGTGCTTATAAAAATACATGTGATGAATAGGCTACAGAGAAAGGGAGACAGTTATTCACATATTTGTTAACTTTTAAAACACATGGAGAACTATTTCAATTAAAATTCGCTAGATTTATAACACCTACCATTTATCATATGAAAGGCATGTCCAATTATACACCATGCCTCCTGTGAACCTCTTGTATTTGTATTCTCTTTGCGTTATTATTCTCCATCAAATTAGGATAAGAAGTCAAAGTCTAGTAGGGTATGTGTTAGTGTCAGGGATTCAGTATTTCGAATGGAAAATTGGAAAATGTATCCAATGTGTATGCAAATATGTGCTACACAAATATCTTCCAACTCTCATTCAGAACAATGCCTTGACATTACCTTCACCCTACATAAGACACAATTAGAGGAGAAGATTTAGAAAATCTGTGAATACATATGTGGAATGGAAAATGCTCAGAAGTTCACAAATTTGGAAGTGGTAGAGGAGTTTCCAAAAGGGACAGGGTAATCACTCCAAAAACATGAAGTTCTGCCAGCTTAACATCTGAAGAAACTGCCTCTGAGGTTGGGCAATGAAATATATGCTGTTGTCAGAAGCATTAGCTTCATATGTAGTGAGACCATCAAATCTGGTTCTGCATCTATGTGACCTGGAGGACATGGTTTCTTATTTTCCAATGAACATGAGGCAGCAGTGCTGAATTTTCTATTTGTAGGTACACTGTGGCCACTGGTGTCTCCCCGTGTGGACTGTAAATTCATTTGATCATCCTCCACTTTCGTGGTGTTTCTTGCTGCTGCACTGGGAGTTTGGTATTGCTTCATTAAATACAAGGGTTCAACTGGGACACAGTGCTGAAGTGAGTTCTGTCAAGTGTGGTGGGTCGGGTTCTGCAGGAGAATGCACCAACCAGGCTTCTATCCCACATAGCTTGCCCCATTGACCATAGCAACCTGATTCTGAACATTGCCCTGAAACCTCTCCATATAACAATATGCTTTTACATATAAGGTTCTACTGACTGCAAAATGTCAGTCACAATCCATTTGGAAGCCAATGGCAGATCCACATGCCCCCACCACAGATGTTTTATCACACACCTGCCAACCACTGCTCTAGTACAACTACTCAGCATGATCCAACTTACTGGAATCTCTGTTCTACACCATTTTCATAAAACCCAGTCAATCAGGGCACTGTCCTGTATACTCATGATCAGCAACAGGACATCCAAATGTTCTCCAGTGCTACCCGGTCATGGGAATTTCAAAAATTTCATGTTATTGATCTAGCCAATTTTCAAGGATGAAGTTGGAGGCACTGTGGATTTCAATTCACTCAGAAACCATTAAATGGTGAGGAAGCTCATTTCAATGAAAACTCTGGAGAATTCTTACAGGCAAGGCTTCCAAAAGTGCCCAAAAGTCAGATTAAGCCAGGCCCATTGAGGTCTACAATGTATGGTCCATGTGTGTTTTGACTCTCAAATATGGCTGCCAAGTCTTTAAGAATAATATCATGTGATATCCTGGCTGAGATTCCCTGTCCTCTGTGGAAAGTCAACTTGGGCTTAGATGTCACTTTCCAAAGGCAACTCTCATGCATGGCCATTTAAAATTCCAACACAATTCCTGGCAATAATTCTCTGAGATCAGTAAAGAACTCAGTCTCTAAGGGGCATCACACCAGAGTGCAAGCCTAGTTTGACCCAGTGATCTTTTCCAACCGCCAGACAAATGTCCACAATTAAAACCAAAACACTCTCACATGGCCCTCATCTTCTTCCATGTAGACACTCATCATATCCTCTGGCTGGAGGTTTCCATTAGTGAAGCAGCCCACGACAGTGTCCAAAATAAGCTCCCTGCCCCTCATTTGCCTAAAGTCAGGGTAGCCTGGACTCTCTTCCTGTGAACCAGGAGTGATCAAATAGGCCTGCCTTTAATATTGCTTGGCTTCTCCAACTTGAGGCCTTCTAGCTTTGGGGTTTAGATTCTTTAAGTGAATTGGAGTCATGAAAATCAAGCACCTATGGCCTAGCCTCTGCAGGGCTTTGAAGAACACATTTGACCCAAAGAATCCCTATTCTCACTTGATGGATATCAGGAACCTACCAGAGAAAGGCAAGAGAGTTCATCAAAAATATATGATCTTTTTGCCATTTTGGTTTTGGATGCACACATGGGATCTATCTTTAGATCCATCAGGTGCTGAGAATCTAAGCCACAGCCTCACACAGGGCCAACAGACTGATTCAGACATATCCCAATCCTAAGCAATTAAGCAAAGAGCCACAGGTGATGCCCATTAATTTCCATTTGAAAAATGTTTTCTTCAGGGTTCACAAAGTGGTGGCTTGAGGCAAAAAACTTCCTGACATTCAACAGAACAATAGGTAAGCAAAAGGACCAAAGCAGGGTTTCTCCACTGAGACTTTCCTGGTCAACAGATATCTGAGATTTCTGAGATGCTAGCCATTTCCTTCAGCTATTCATTACATAGCCATGTCACAGATCTTGGAGGTGGTACAAATCTTGGACATAAAACCATGATACTATTCTGGAGAGTGGCCAGAATTGAGAGAGAAAACAAGAAATTAGGAATCTTGTAGGTGTTGCCCATCCATAAGGCAAGCCAGAGTCCACTCATGAATTGGGCAGGATTAATGCTGGGAAGCTTTCTACTAGACAGGACACATCCATTGATGCATTGTCTTTTCTAATATCTACAATAATGGACTCAGTGGGATACACACACATAGAAACACTCGCTTTGTCAAAGGACTTAATAGAAATATTCCACTCCATACCAAATAAACCGCCTTTCTTACCTATTCTCAGAACATGAGACAAAACCACAAACTCACACCCACACCCACAAAGGCACCTCCTTCCCCCTAGTAGGTCTGTGACTCCCCGGAGTGTCCTCTGACTGGTGGGCCATACAATGTTCCCCGGAAATGACCTCTTCTGTCTCAGATCATGTCTGCTTGGCCAACTCTGTGAAGTTCTCAAGAGTCAGCGGTGAGACACTACCTGCTTTCTCAGGAAAAGCCCCTCTTCACAGGTTTCCTGGCATTTGGCCATCCTCACATCTGTAGGTACCAAGAAAGACTGACTCTGTCCTTGGTAATTCCAAACATGTGAGACCACTGGGACTAGAACAGGGACTGTCTCTGGGTGCCTGGCTTCCTGGATCCCAAGTTCAGAGAGTTCCCTCACCAAGGAAGTGAGGTAAGATCACTTCCTTCAGGATCTGAATGATGTCACTGCCTTGGCAACCACTTTGTCCTAACAGTTGCTTCCAAAAGTACCATGAGGTGGAGGCTGCCCCGATTTTCATGGGACACTTTCTCTAGTTAGAATGCTGTATCAACCATAAGCACCCGGGAACAGCTTCCACACAGGACTGGTTTGGTCCATGTTCTATACATTAAGAAGAGAGAGACTGATTCAGACACAACCCTTCATCCTTACCAGAATGATTGCCATGGAAGATGACTTTTGCTTTCTGAGGTACTTCATAGCTGCCTTCATCTTCACCAGGGATCATTTCTGCATGAACATTTGAGTTTCTCAGCAGGTGAAGATCCCCTGGATTCCTGTAGTTTAATACCCACACAGTTCCTGCTCTCCTGCAAAGTTAGTGTATGGTTAGGGTTAATAATATTTTCGATTTGAGTTAGGAATCATTCTGCAGGATGAATAATGGGATTGGGAACCTGCGATATTTATAAGAATATATAGGTGAAATATATGTATGAAAACGGGAATCTAAGAAAGATTTGAAGCCCAGAAGGGCATTGGGCCCTTGGTTTGGATACTTAGTGTTGAATTATGTTCTGTACAATTGTCTCAGTTAAATCAAAATACAATGGCATAGGACCTAGTACCTTGGATGATTGAATGTAGAAGAGAACATCCAGTCAAAAAGGGATAGTCGGTAGGATTAGGAAGATAGTCAGTAGGTTTAGGAAGAAGAGTGAGTATATGATTTGGAATAAAAAGCTTCTTTAGCAATAGGGTTTCGTTTAGAGAGTGAATGAAAATGTAAGCACATGTGAAGAGTCAGCCAAAATGATGAACTGGGGAAAATATGTAGGAAAGCAGGTGTCAATAGAGACATTACGAAATCAGGCAATGTATAAAGTGAGTGATAGGATTAGACATTTTCAACAGGCTTGAGTTTGAATATATAATCATAGGAAAAAACAAATATGTCGTCACAAATGGGAATGACATTTGAGAGCATTAGGCAGCCTGGACATGGATGCTATTAGTTATCCTCATTCACTTTCCTTTTAGGCTTTGGTACAATCATAAGTGTGACATTTTATTTTTTTTTTGTTCAGAATATTACTGTGATAAAATGTATATGTAGATTAGGTGACATGAGTATTTCTTTCACCATTTCTGGGAGCAATAATTTGAAGATGTATACATTAGTATTAGGGGCACAAAGAGGTGTAACCTGTTTCTATGAATATAGAGATAATGCATGAATAGACCATACTATGAATAAATAACATAACTGATTCCACTTTAAATAATGGATTGAATTTATATGTGAAAATATATAAGAAATCTTATATTGATATACAATCATTCATTCCAACCAGTTATATATCTAATGGTAATATTAGGATTATGGTTTATGATGAATGGTGATTGAGTTTTGCTTTATAAGTGATGATGTTAAACAAAAATAATGTGTTTGGAAAGAAGTCTCATGAAAAGACTAGTCAAGAAACATGGAGGAATGCATGTGTTCTGAATCAGGAAGTGATTGATCGTGAAACAAATTCCTATTAATTTTCTAATTTGTGACTGAAATATATATCCTATGATGTGCATAAACTGAAGACATAGTAACATACAAGTGTTGAATAAAAATGAAAGTCAAAATACACATTATGTCCCCTAGGAATCTACTTGCATTCATTTTAAACTGGCTAAGTAACTGTAGAAATATTAGGGTTTGTATGCACCATTCACTGAATTTAATTTTCAGTACTAGGAAACAATATGTATTGCAGGTGGATGATTATTTCTGAGAATAATCTTGTGGAAAGTTGATTATAAATCCACAGATATGAATATGAATGAATTTAGGGAGTGTATAATAAGACACATATATTTCATATTTTATATTTTGAAAAATCTGGAGAGTGTATATATATATATATATATATATATATATATATATATATACACACACACACACACACACACACACACGCACATGCACAGATATTAAAAAGTAGCAATACAGGAGATCCATTATGAAGGCAGGCATGGAGAAATCAAGTCTATGATCTCTTCAGCTGCACGGGCATAGGGAGTCGTAAACTGTCTAAATGCTGTTTGCTCAGAATCACTAGGCAATGTTGACCTGTTGTGAATCTGAGGCGAACAGTCTGGGCCCCTCAGAACACACACAGAGCCCGGATTGGCTGCATTCAAGCTTAGATTCGTCTGGTTTTTGTGACTCAGCACTAACATTCCCGCTGAAATAACTGGTCGGTCTTTCTGAATTGACAGAGTTAAAAGACAACTGAGCCTTCATAGGCAGTGGCCACAGGATTGAAATGGGGCTTGGGAGATATAGTCAGGACCCACCTATTGCATTGGTCACCCAGCAAAGGGAACGAATGGTCACCATTTTAATGGGATACGACCATGGCAGAGAACTGACATTACAGGCGGAGGAGATAACTTCATTGAAACCAACGCGACAAGTGTGTAATTCCATTGCCATCTCTCTCAAAACCATGGGGAAACCTCAAGGGCCCTTCCCAACTCTGCCATAATGGCCCCTCCCAGGTCTCCCAGGAGCGCGATAGCCAGACCTAGGGAATCAGGATTGGCTCGGGACTCGCAGCATGGAATTCCCGGCTACCACTCCCACCAGTGCTGACAATTGAGGTCTCTTACACCACCTACCGGGGGCATGGCTCCCGGAGGACAAGAAAATTCGCTGGGGGTTCTCAGGCCAAAGCTCTACAAACTTAGGGTCTGAGGGAGGCAAACAGGGAGAGTGTGCCCAGGCGTTCATTAAAACAGGGCTACCAGGAGCAGAGGCCTGGCGTGTAACCAGTGTTGTGGTGAGCGTCAAAGGTGAACGGGGCCTGGCTTGAGGAAGCACAAGAGAAGGCCCTAGGCACTCAGGATTGGAGACCCGCCCAGTCTGGGAGGAAGAGCTGCTGCACAGTGATTGGTTCCCGCTAATTGAGAGGAGAATCTTGGCCCAGTGCACACAGCTCCACCTACTGGAAGAGAAGTAAATTGAACTCTAGGACTGCATGTATTAATATTATTATTTTATTTGTATGCTTTTCTTTTTCTTTGATTTTCATTTTTGTTGTTGTTCTTTAACTTTTTTAATGTTTTTATTTTTTTTAATTTTTTATTTTATTATTATTATTATTATTTTAAATTTTAATTTTCATTTTTAAATTATCATTATTACTTAAAATTTTCTTTATTTTCTATTTTTGCTTTTGTCTTTTCATTTCTTTTCAATTTTGTTATACCCCCTTCCCTGAATTCTACCTGCCTACTCTCATTCTCCTTAGTGACTTCTTCCCTTCCCTTCTAATATCTTTCCTTCCAAGCATCAAATAAATTTATAAGAGTAAGCAGTAACTCAGTAGTCAAACAGAACAAGAAGTAACATGAGAAGCATAAAAAAGCAAGGAAGAAAAAAGTGCAAACAATGAAGGACAGCCTAAATATTCAAGAGCATCTAGAGTCATCAGAAAAATGGTCATTTAAAGAACTCAAGGAATACCTTAGACAGATGGAATGGAACCTTAAAGAGGATACGAGACAGCAAAAACAAACAGTGATAGAACGCATTGAAAATAAATTACATAAACAGATAAAATAAGAAATTAAGCATCTTTATCAGGAGATAGAGATTATTAGAAAAATCGAACAATAATTCTAGAAATCAAGGAAATGATAAACCAAATTAAAAACTCAATTGAGAGTATCACTAACAGAGTGGAGCAAGTAGAAGACAGAATGTCAGATAATGAAGACAAAATATATCATCTTGAAAAAAAACTCTAGCCAAGAAAGAAATGCTGTAAAAAATTATGAGAAAACATCCAAGAGATATGGGATAACATAAAAAAACAAACTTATGAGTCATCCGGAAAGAGGAAGGTACAGAGATTCAAACCAAGGGAATGAGTAACCTGCTGAATGAAATAATTAGAGAAAACTTTCCAGAAATAAAAATGGAAACAGATAAACAAATTGTAGATGCTTACAGGACACTGAGCACACAAAATCACAGTAGACCCATGCCAAGACACATTTTTATGAAGATATCCAATATACAAAACAAAGAGAAAATATTAAAAGCTACCAGAGAAAGGAGGCAGATTACAATCAGGGGTAAACCAAAAAGGTTAACAATGGATTTTTTTATCACAGATGCTGGAAGTGAGAAGATCCTGGAACAACGTATTTCAAACACTGAAAGACAATGGATGCCAACCAAGAATTATGTATCCAGCAAAATTAAGCTTAATGTAAGACAACGAAATAAAAATATTTCATGATAAACAAAAGCTAAAAGAATTTGCAGCCAGAAAACCAGCATTGGAAAGCATCTGGAGCAAAACACTACACAAGGAAGAAATGAAAATCAACAACGAAAACCATCAGTGGGAAGTGCCTCAGTAATGACAGAGGGCGGGGAAAAGCTAATCATGGAGAAACAATCTAATTTGAAAAAAAAGATATAGGCAAACATGGGTGGCAGTACAAACCATATATCAATAGTAACTCTAAACGTTAATGGCTTAAACTCTCCAATAAAGTGACATAGGCTTGTAACTTGAATTAAAAAAAAAAAAACAAATCCAACAATATGTTGCCTCCAGGGGACACATCTGAATGGAAAAGACATACACAAGCTGATGGTGAAAGATTGGGAAAATTTATACCATGCACACAGACCTCGTAAGCAAGCAGGGGTGGCCATCCTCCTATCAAATAAAATCGACCTCAAGACTAATTTAATCAAAAGGGATAAGGAAGGACATTATATACTGTTAACAGAAACCATTCACCGACAAGACATAACAATTATCAATATTCACGCAGCAAATAATGGTTCTGCGATGTTCATAAAACAAATTCTCCTCAAGTTCAAGAATCAAATAGACCACAATACAATAATTATGGGTGACTTCAACTCACCTCTCTCACCATTGGACAGATCCTCCAATCAAAAGTTGAATAAAGGAACTATAGAACTCAATATCACAATCAATACCCTAGACTTAACTGACATATATACAATATATCAACCATCATCAAGTGGATATACTTTTTTCTCAGCAGCACATGGATCCTTCTCAAAAATAGACCATATGTTATGCCATAGGGCAACCCTCAGTAAATATAAAGGGAAGGAGATAATACCATGAATTTTTTGTGATCATAATGGAATGAAACTGGAAACCAATGATAAAAGAAAAAAGAAAAAATCATACATCACCTGCAAAATGAACAATATGTTACTGAATGATCAATGGGCAACCCTCAGTAAATATAAAGGGGAGGAGATAATACCATGAATTTTTTGTGATCATAATGGAATGAAACTGGAATCCAATGATAAAAGAAAAAAGAAAAAATCATACATCACCTGCAAAATGAACAATATGTTACTGAATGATCAATGGGTTACAGAAGACATAAAGGAGGAAATAAAAAAATTCTTCGAGATAAATGAAAATACAGACACAACATATCAGATTCTATGGGACACAATGAAAGAAGTTTTAAGAGGTAAATTCATTGCCTGGAGGTCATTCCTCAAAAAAAGAAAAAAAAAAAAACAACAAATAAATGAGCTCACACTTTATCTCAAAGCCCTAGAAAAGGAAGAGCAAAACAACAGCAAATGTAGCAGAAGGCAAGAAATAATTAAAATCAGAGCGAAATTGAAACAAAAGAAACTATTGAAAAAATTAACAAAACTAAAAGTTGGTTCTTCGAAAAGATAAATAAGATCGACAGACCCTTAGCCGTGCTAACGAAGAGAAGAAGAGAGAGAACTCAAATTACTAACATACGGGATGAAAAAGGCAATATCACAACAGATGCAACATAAATACAGAAGAAAATTAGAAATTATTTGGAAAACTGTATTCCAATAAAATAGAAAATAGTGAAGACATCGATAAATTTCTTAAGTCATATGATTTGCCCAGACTGAGTCATAAGGGAACACACAATTTAAACAGACCAATATCAATGGATGAAGTAGAAGAAGCAATCAAAAGAATACCAACCAAGAAAAGCCCAGGACCGGATGGGTATACAGCAGAGTTTTACAAAACCTTTAAAGAAGAATTAATACCAATACTTTTCAAGTTATTCAGGAAATAGAAAAACTGGGAGCTCTGCCAAATTCATTCTATGAGGCCAACATCACCCTGATTCTGAAACCAGACAAAGACACCTCAAAGAAAGAAAACTACAGACCAATATCTCTGATGAACCTAGATGCAAGAATCCTCATTAAAATTCTGGTGAATTGGATAGAAAGGCACATCAATAAAATTGTGCACCATGATCAACTAGGATTCATCCCTGGGATGCAAGGCTGGTTCAATATACGGAAATCAATAAATGTTATTCACAACATCATTGGACTTAAAGATAAGAACCATATGATCATCTCGATAGATGCAGAAAAACCATTCAACAAAGTAGAGCATTCCTTTATGTTCAAAACATTTTAAAAACTAGGGATAACAGGAACTTACCTCGACATTGTAAAAGCTATCTATGTTAAGCCTCAGGCTAGCATCATTCTGAATGGAGAAAAGTTGAAGGCATTCCCTTTAAAATATGGAACAAGACAGGGATGTCCTCTATCACCACTTCTATTCAATATATTTCTCGAAAAAACTGGCCAGAGCAATTAGAGAGATGAAAGACATTAAAGGCATAAAAATAGGAAAAGAAGAACTTAAATTATCACTATTTGCAGATGACATGATTCTATATATAGAAGACCCAAAAGGGTCTACAGAAAAAACTACTAGAACTAATAAATGAATGCAGCAATGTGGCAGGATACAAAATCAACATGCATAAATCAAAGGCATTTCTGTATATTAGCGACAAAACTTCTGAAACAAAAATGAGTCCAAACACTGCATTCCCAATTTCCTCAAAATAATTAAATACTTGGGAATCAACCTAACAAAAGAGGTGAAAGATTTATATAATGCAAACTACAGAACCCTAAAAAGAGAAATAGAATAAGATCTTAGAAGATGGAAAAATATACCGTGTTCATGGATAGGCAGAACTAACATCATCAAAATGGTGATATTACCAAAAGTTCTCTATAGGTTTAATGCAATGCCAATCAAAATCCCAAAGGAATTTTTTGTAGAAATAGATAAAGCAATCATAAAATTCAAATGGAAAAATAAAAGACCCAGAATAGCAAAAGCAATTCTAAGCAGGAAGTGTGAATCAGGCAGTATAGCGATACCAGATTTCAAACTATATTACAGAGCAATCATAATAAAAACAGCATGGTACTTGTACGAAAACAGGTGGGTGGACCAATGGTACAGAATGGAGGACACAGAGACTAATCCAAAAAGCTACAACTATCTTATATTTGATAAAGGAGCTAATGGCCTGCAATGGAGGAAGGATAGCATCTTCATCAAATGGTGTTTGGTAAACTGAAAATCCATATGCAACAAAATGAAACTGAATCCCCTCCTCTCGCCATGCACAAAAGTTAACTCAAAGTGGATCAAGGAGCTAGATTCAAATCAGAGTCTCTGCGTCTGATAGAAGAAAAAGTTGGCTCAGATCTACATATTGTGTGGTCAGGCTCCGAATTCCTTAATAGGACACCCATAAAACAAGAGTTAATAACAAGAATCAAGAAATGGGACTTACTTAAACTGAATTTTTTTTTTCTCAGAAAGAGAAACAATAAGAGAGGTAAATATGGAGCCTACATCATGGGAACAAATTTTTATTCCTCACCCTTCACATGGAGCCCTAATATCTAGAGTATACAAAGTATACAAATAACTCAGAAAATTATACAATAAGATAACCAATAACCCAATGGGCCAAGGACCTGAACAGAAACTTCTCGGAGGAGGACATAGAATCAATTAACAAGTACATGAAAAAATGCTCTCCATTTCTAGCAGTAAGAGAAATGCAAATAAAAACCACCCTAAAATACCATCTCAATCCAGTGAGATTGGCAGCCATAATGAAGTCAAACAACAACAAGTGCTGGCGAGGATGTGGGGATAAGGGTACTCTTGTACATTGCTGGTGGGACTGAAACTGGTGCAGCCAATTTGGAAAGCAGTATGGAGACTCCTGTGAAAGCTTGGAATGGAAGCACCATTTGACCCAGCTATTGCCCTTCTTGGACTATTCCCTGAAGACCTTAAAAGAGCGTACTACAGGGATACTGCCACATCAATTTTCATAGCAGCACAATTCACAATTGCTACACTGTGGAACCAACCCAGATGCCCTTCAATAGATGAATGAATAAAAAAATGTGACTTTTATATACTATGGAGGATTACACAGCACTAAAATATGCCAAAATAATGGAATTTGCAGGGAAATGCATGGCACTAGAGCAGATTATGCTTAGTGAATCTAGCCAATCCCTAAAAAACAAATACCAAATGTCTTCTTTGATATAATGAGAGCAACTAAGAACAGAGCAGGGAGGAAGAGCATGAAGAAAAGATTAACATTAAGCAGAAACATGAGGTGGGAGGGAAAGGGAGAGAAGAGGGAAATTGCATGGTAATGGAGAGAGACACTTATTGTTACACAAAATTACATATAAGAGGTTGTGGGAAAATAAACAAGGAGAGAAATGAATTACAGTAGGTATGGTAGAGAGAAAAGTTGGGAAGAGAAGGGAGGGGGTATAGTAGAGTATAGGAAAGGTAGCAGAATACAACAGTAACTAATAGGGCATTATGTAAAAATATGGATGTGTAACTGATGTGATTCTGCAATCTGTATTTGGAGTAAAAATGGGAGTTCATACCCCACTTGAATCTAATGTATGAAATATGATATGTCAAGAGCTTTGTAATGTTTTGAGCAACCAATAAAAAAAAGTAGCGATATATATGCCAATAGAAATTCATCATGAAATATATATAATCCACAGATTGAAAAATATTAATTTTACTGAACATGAAATTATGAATAATGTTATTCAACTAGGATGCTCACCCATAGGTTGAATTTTCAGTTCCAACAGCGTTTAGGAGGAGTGATCTCTTCTCTCAATTTGCATCTGCCAATTCAGCCACCTCACAAGTGTATACGAGTGATATCAGGTAGGATTCTATATGTGCATATAAAAATACATGTGCTGAATAGGCTACAGAGAAAGGGAGACAGGGATTCATATATTTGTTAATTTTAAAAACACATGTAGAACTATTTCAACAAAAAATTGACTAGATTTATAACTCCTACAAAATATAATGCAAAAGGCAATTCCAACTATACACCATGCCTCCTTTGAACTGCTTGTGTTTCTTTTCTTTTTGGGTTATTTTTCACCATTATATTAGGATCATTAGTCAGAGTCTAGTAGGGTATGGGTTAGTGTCAGGGATTCAGTATTTCAAATGGAAAATTGAAAAATGAATCCAATGTGTATGTAAATATGTGCTACACAAAAATCTTCTCACTCATATCCAGAACAATGCCTTGACATTACCTTCACCCAAGAAAGACACAATTATAGTAGAAAAGTGTGAAAATCTATGAATACATATATGGAATGGAATATCCTCGGGAGTTCACAACCTTGGAGGTGGTAGAGGCGTTTCCAAAAGTAAAGGACAGGGTAAACACTCCACAAACAAAGAGCTCTGCTGGCCTAAGACTTCTTGGAATACTGCCTCTGAGGTTGGGCACTTGAAATATATGTTGTTGTCATAAGCTTTGGCTTCCTTTGTAGTGAGATCATAAAAGTTGGGTCTGCTTCTATGTGACCTGGAAGACATGATTTCTTATTTTCCAATGAACATGAGGCAGCAGTGCTCAATTTTCTCTTTGTAGGTAAACTATGTCCACTGGAGGCTAAGTGTCTCCCGGTGGGGACTGTGAAGACATTTGATCATCCTCCACTTTTCGTGGTGTGTCTTGCTGCTACACTGGGAAATTGGTACTTGCTTCACACAATATAAGAAGTTCATCTGGGATACAGTGCTGGAGCGTGTTCTGTCACGTGGGGTGGGTTAGCGTCTGCAGGAGAATGTACCAACCAGTCTTCTATCCCACATAGCTTGTCCCAATAACCATAGCAACCTGATTATGAACATTGCCCTGAAACCTCTCCACATAACAAGATGCCTTTACCTACAAGGGAATGGGGGCTGCGCCATATCAGTCACAAGCCATTTGTAAGCCGATAGCCGATCCACATGGCCCCACCTTGATGTTTCATCACATACCTGCCCACCACTACTCTAGGCCCACTACTCACCAGGCTCCAAATTCCTGGCATCTCGTATTCTACACCATTTTCATGAAACCCAGTCAAACAAGGCACTGTCTGGTATACACATGATCAGCAACAGGACATCCAAAGTTTCTGCAGTGCCACCTGGTCATGGGAATTTCAAAACTTTTATGGTATTTATCTAGCAATTTTTCAAGGATGAAGTTACAGGCACTGTGGGTTTCAATTCATTCAGGAACCGTTAAGTGTTGAGAAAGCTCATTTCAATGAATGCTCTGGAGAACTTTAAAGTCAAGGCTTCTCAAAGAGTTGCCAGCAGGTCACATGAAGCCAGGCCAATTGACGTCTACAATGTGAGGTCCATGTGTGTTTTGAATCTCAACTATGGCTACCAAGTCTTTCAGAATAAAATCATGTGATATCCTGGCTGAGATACCCAGGCCTCTGTGGAAACCCACCCTGGGCCAAGATCTCAGTTTCCAAGAGTGAGTCTCATGCGTGGCCTCCTAAAATCCCAACACAATTCATGGCAATACTTCTCTGAGGTCAGTTCCAGAACTCAGTCTCTAAGGGTAAATCATACCAGATTTCATGCCCAGGTGGACCCAGTCATCCCTTCCAACTGCCACAAAAATGACCAAAATTAAAATGAAATCACTCCCACAGGGCCATAATCTTTTTCCTTGTAGACACTCATCATAACCTCTAGCTGGAGGTTTCAATGAGCACAAGGTAGTGTCCAAAATAAGCTCACTTGCCCCTCATTTGCCTAAAAACATGGTGGCCTGAACACTATTCCTGTGAACCAGGAGTGATCAAATATTCCTGCTGTTAAAGTGTTCCGCTTCTCCAAATTGAGGCCTACTGGCTGAAGCCTATAAATTCTTGATGTGATTTGGAGTCATGAGAAAACCCAAGCACATGTTGGCTAGCCTCTGCAGGGATTTCAAAGACTCATTTGACCCTAAGGATCCCTATTCTCACTTGATGGAGGTCAGGAACCTAAAACAAGAAGGCAAAAATATTCATCCACAATGACTTCTCTTTTGGTCATTTTGGTTTTGGAACCACATGGGATCTTTCTTTAGATCCATCAGGTGCTGAGAATGTAAGGCACAACCTCATTCAAGGACAAGAGGCTGATTCAGACACATTCCATTCCAAAGCAATTAAGCAAAGAGCCACACGTGATGTCCATTCATTTCCATATGAAAACAGTCTTCTTAATGCTACACAACTGGGTGGCCTGAGGCAAAGACTTTCCTGATATTCAGGATAATAGAAACAGAAGTAAGCAAATGGCCCAAAGAAGGGTTTCTCCACTGAGACATTACTGGTCACACTGATATCTGAGTTTTCTGAGATGCTCCCATTCCCTTAAGCTATCCAGTACATGGCCATGTCACAGAGCCCTGTGGTGTTACATATCTGGGACTCAAAACCATGAGCCTATTCTGGAGAGTGGCTGGAAAACACGAAGAAAACAGGAACTTAAGAAGTTAGTAGATGTTGCCCATCCATAAGGCAAGCTGCAGTCCATTCATCAATTGGGCAGTAAGAATGTGGGGAAGCTTTCAACTAGAGACAACGCTTCCATTGATGCATTCTCTTTTCTAATGTCTACAACAACGGATACACTGGGATACACAGACATAGAAACACTCACCATGTCAAAGGACTTACTAGAAATAGTCCACTCCAAACCAAATAAACCACCTTTCCTAGCTATTCTCAGAACATCAGAAAAAACCACAAACTCACACCTACAACAGCAAAGGCGATTCTTTCACCCAAGTAGGTCTGTGATTATCCGAAGTGTCTTCTGACTGGTGGGCCATATTATGTTCCCCCCAAAATGGCCTGTCCTATTTCAGATCTGGTCTCCTTGGAAAATTCTGTGAAGTTGTCAGGAGCCAGTGGTTCGCCACTACCTACTTTCTCAGGAAAGGCCCCTCTTCCGAGCTCTGCTGGAATTTGGCCATCCTCACATCAGTAGGTACCAAGAAAGACTGACTATGTCTTTGGGAAAAACAAATAAGTTAGCCCACTGGGACTTGGAGTGAGACTGACTCTGGGTGCCTGGCTTCTGGGATCCCAAGTTCAGAGAATTCCATCACCAAGGAAGTGAAGTGAGGTCACTTCTTTCAGGAACTGAATATGGTCACTGCCTTGGTAACCACTTTGTCCTAACAGTTGCTTCCAAGGTTCCTATGAGATGGAGGCTGCCCGAACATCCTGTGACACATTCAGAAGTTAGAATGGTAAATCAACCATAGGCACCCAGGAATAGCTCTCCACACAGGCCTGCATAGGTAAATCTTCTCTACTTTAAGAAGGCAGAGGCTGATTCAGACACATCAATTCTTCCTGACCAGGTTGTTTGCCATGGAAGATGACTATTGCTCTCTCAGGTCCTACATAGCTGCCTACATATTCTCCAAGGATCATTTCTCCATGGATCTTTTAGGTTCTCAGCAGGTGGAAGATAATCTACATTCCTATATTGTAAGACCCACTCTGTCCCTGCTCTTCTGTAAGTTGTATTCAAGGAAGAGTGTATGGTTAGGGTTAATAATAGGTTCGATTTGGGTTACGAATCATTCTGCAGGATGAATAATGGCATTGGCAACCTGTGGTATTTACAAGAGTATATATGTGAAATATAACTATGAAAGCAGAAATCTAGGTAAGATTTGAAGCCCAGAAGGGCATTGGGGACTTGAGTGGGATACTTAGCTTTGAGTTATGTGCTGCACAGATGTCTCAAATAAATCAATATACACTGGCATCGGACCTTGTACTTTGGATGATTGAATGTTGAAGAGAACATCCAGTCAAAAAGTGATAATCGGTAGGATTAGGAAGGTAGTCGGTAGGTTTAGAAAGAAGAGTGAGTATAGGATTTGGACCAAAAGTTCTTTAGCAATAGGGTTTTGGGTAGAGAGTGTATGTAAATGTCAGTACATGTGAAGAGTCAGTCACAATGATGAACTGGGGAAAACATGTAGGAAAGCAGATATCAATAGAGACATTAGGAAATCAAGCAAAGTATAAAGTGTGTGATAGGGTTAGACATTTTCAACAGGTTTGAGGTTGAATATATAATATTAGGAAGAAACAAATATGTAGTCACCAATAGGATTGATATTTGAGAGCATTAGGCAACCTGGACATGGATGTTTTTAGTAATCCATGCTCACTTTCTATTTAGGCTTTGGTACAATTGTAAGTGTGACCTTTGCTTTTGGTGTCCAGAATATTTCTGTGATAAAATGTGTATGTAGATCAGGTGACATGAGTATTTCTTCCACCATTTCTTGGAGCAATATTTTGAAGACTTATAAATTAGTATGGTCGTACAAAGAGGTGTACCCTATTTCTATGAATATACACATAATGCATGAATAGACCATACTGTGAATAAATAATATAACTGGATCCACTTTAAATAATGGATTGAATAGATATCTGAAAATATATAAGAAATGTTATATTGATATACAATCATTCATTCCAACCAGTTATATATCTAATGATCATCTTAGGGTTATGGTTTATCATGAAGGGTGTGTGAGTTTTGTTTCAAAATTGATTATGGAAATCAAAAATAATATATTTGGAAAAAAGTCTCATGAATAGACCAGTAAAGAAACATAGAGGAATACATGTGTTCTGGAGCAGGAAGTGATTGAAAGTGAAACAAATGCCTATAAATTTGCCAACTAGTGAATCAAATATATATTCTATGATGTACATAAACTGAAGAAATAGTAATGTACCAGTGTGGAATAAAAATTAACGTCAAAATACACATCATGTTCCATAGTAACCTACATGCATTGATGTTAAACTGGGTTAGTTAATGTAGACATATTAGGATTTGTATGCTCCTTTCACTGAAGTTAGTTTTCAGTACTAGGAAACAAATATGTATTTCGGGTGGATGAATATTTCTAAGAATAATCTTGTGAAAAGTTGATTATTAATCCACATACATGAACATGAATGAATTTAGGGATTGTATATAAGACACATATATTTCATATTTTTAAAAATCTGGAGAGTATAAATATATATATATATATATATATATATATACACACACACACACACACACACACAAACATAGACATTAATAAGTAGCAATATATATGCCAATCGAAATTCATCATGAAATATATATCATAAAGATGCAAAAACATTCATTTTACTGAACATGGGTTTATGTATTATGTTGTTCTACTGGGAAGCTCACCCATAGGTTGAATTTTCAGTTCCAACAGGGTTTAGGAGGAGTGATCACTTCTCACACTTTGTATCTGCTATGTCATGTAATTCACAAGAATGTACGTGTGATACCATGCAGGATTCTATATGTGCATATAAAAATACATGTGCTGAATAGGCTCCAGAGAATGGGAGACAGTAGTTCACATATTTGTTACCTTTGAAAACACATCGAGAACTATTTCAATTAAAAATTGACTAGATTTATAACACCTACCCTTTATCATGCAAAAGGCAAGTCGAACTCTGAACTGCATGTACTTATATACTGTTTGGGTTATTTTTCTCCATCTTATTAGAATTAGTAGTCAGAGTCTAGTAGAATATGTGTTAGTGTCAGGGATTCAGAATTTCGAATGGAAAATAGGAAAATTAATCCAATGTGTATGCAAATATGTGCTACAACAAATCTTCCCACTCTCATCCAGAACCATGCCTTGACATTATCTTCGCCCCAAGTAAGACACAATTAGAGAAGAAGAGTTACAAAATCTGTGATTACATTTCTGGAATGGAAAATGCTCAAGAGTGCACAAACTTCGAGGTGGTATAAGAGTTTCCAAAAATAAGGACAAAGTACACACTCCACAAACATGGAGCTCTGCTTGCCTAAAACTTTTTGAGAAACTGCCACTGAGGTTGGGCACTGAAATATAGGTTGTTGTCACGAGTTAAGCTTCCTTTGTAGTGAGAACCTCAAAGCTGGGTCTGCATCTATGTGACCAGGAGGACAAAGTTTCTTATTTTACAATGAACACGAGGCAGCAGTGCTGAATTCTCTCTTTGTAGGTAAACTGTGGCCACTGGGCGCTTAGTGTCTCCCCGTGTGGACTGTGAAGCCATATGGTCATCCTACATTTCGTGGTGTTTCTTCCTGCTGCACTGGGAGTTTGGTATTTGCTTCACGAAATACAAGGAGTTCAACTGGGACAAAGTGCAAGAGGGAGTTCTGTCACGTGTGGTGGGTCAGGGTCTGCAGGATGATACAAGAACCAGGCTTCTATCCCACATAGCTTGACCCCTTGACCATAGCAACCTGATTCTGAACAATGTCCTGAAATCTCTCCATATAACAAGTTGCCTTTACACGGAAGGTTCTGCTGGCTGCGCCATATCAGTCACAAGCCATTTGGAAGCCAATGGCAGATCCAAATGGCCCCACACATATGTTTTATCACATACCTGCCCAACACTGCTCTAGGCCCACTACTCAACAGAGTCCAACTTACTGACATCTCTGTTCTACACCATTTACATGAAACCCAGTAAAACAAGACACTGTCTGGAACATTCATGATCAGCAACATGTCATCCAAAGGTTCTCCAGTGCCACCTGGTGATGGGAATTTCAAAAATTTCATGGTATTTATCTAGCCATTTTTCAAGGATGAAGTTGGAGGCACTGTGAGTTTCAATTCATTCAGGAACCATTAGATGGTTAGGAAGCTCATTTCAATGAAAGCTCTGGAGAACACTCACAGGTAAGGCTTCCCAAAGAGTGGTGAAAAGATCACATGATGTTTAGCTCATTTAGCTCTACAATGTGAGGTCCATATGAGTTTTGACTCTCAATGATGGGTGCCAAGTCTTTCAGAATAAAATCAAGTGGTATCCTAGCTGAGAGGCCCAGTGCTCTGTGGAAAGCCACCCTGGGCATAGAACTCAGTTTCCAAGGGCGACAGTCATGCCTGGCTTTCTGAAACCTCAACACTATTCATGGCAATACTTCTCTGAGTTCAGTTGCAGAACTCAGCCTCTAAGGGAATCACACCAGAGTTCAAGCACATGTGGACCAAGTCATCTCTTCTAACCGCCACCCAAATGACCACAATTTAAATTAAAAGACTCCAACACACATAATAACCTCTGGCTAGAGTTTTCCATGAGGGGGACAGCTCAAGTCCGTGTCCCAAATAAGCTCTCTTGCACCTAAATTGCCTAATTCAGGGTGGCATGGACACCCTTCTTGTGAACCAGGAGAGATCAAATAGGCCTCCCATTAATACTGCTCCACTTCTTCAATTTGAGGTCAACTGACTGTGGGGTTTGGATTCTTTATGTGTATTGGAGTCTTGAGAAAACCCAAGCAACCATGGGGTAGCCTCTGCAGAGCTCTGAAGATCTCATTTTACCCAAAGGATCCCTATTCTGACTTGATGGAGTTCAGGAAAGTTACAGAGGAAGGCGAGAGACTTCATCCACAAGGACTGCTCTTTGGCCATTTTGGTTTTGGATGTACACATGGGATCTTTCTTTATATCCATCAGAAGGTGAAAAACTAAGCCACAGCCTCACACAGGGCAAATAGGCTGATTCAGACACATCCTCTGCAAAACAATTAAGCAAGGAACCACAGGTAATACCCATTCATTTCCATTTGAAAACTGTTTTCTTCAGGCTTCACAAAGTGGTGGCCTGCGGAAAAGACCTTCCTGACATTCAGGGCAACAGAAGAAAAGGTAAGCAAAAGGCCCCAAGCATGGTTTCTCCACTGAGACTTTACTGATCACACTGATATCTGAGTTTTCTGAGATGCTCGCCATTCCCTTTAGCTATCTAGTACATGGTCATTTCACAGAGCTTCGTGGTTGTACATATCTTAAACACAAAACCATGAGCCTATTCTGGAGAGTGGCCAGAATTCAGGAAGAAAACAGGATCTTAGGAAGATAGTAGGTGTTGCCCATCAATAAGGCAAGCTGCAGTCCATTAATTAATTGGGAAGGATGAATGCTGGGAAGCTTTCTATCTGACAGGACATATTCATTGATGCATTCTCTCTTCTAATGTCTACAACCACGGGCGCAGTGGGATACACTGACATAGAAACACTCGCGTTGTCAAACGACTTACTAGAAACCGTTCACTCCAAACAAAACAAACCTTCTTTCATACCTATTCTCAGAACATGAGACAAAAACCACAAACTCACACCCACATCACAAAGGCACCTCCTTCCCCCATGTAGGTCTGTGACTATCCGGAGAGTCCTCTGACTGGTGGGCCATACTATGTTCCCAGAAATGGCCTGTTCTGTCTCAAATCTGGTCTTCTTGGCCAACTCTGTGAAGTTTTAAGGATCAAGTGGTGAGTCAATGCCTACTTTCTCAGGAAAGCCCCCTCTCCATAGCTTTTCTTGCATTTGGCCATCCTCACATCAGTAGGTCCCAAGAAAGACTGAGTCTGTCCTTGGTAAATCAAAATAAGTTTGAAAACTGGGACTGGGACCGGGAATGGCTCTGGGTGCCAGGCTTCCTGGATTCCAAGTTCAGAGAGTTCTATCACCATAGAAGTTAGGTGAGGTCACTTCCTTTAGGAACTGAATTTGGTCACTGCCTTGGCAACAACTTTGTCCTAACAGTTGCTTCTAAGGTTCCCATGAGAAGGAGGCTGCCCCTACTTTCTGTGACACTTTCACAAGTTAGAATGGTATGTCAACCATTGGCACGCAGGAGAAGCTCTCAACACATCCCTGCTTTGGTCCATCTTCTCTACATTAAGAAGAGAGTGGCTGATTCAGACACTTCCCTTCATCATGAGCAGGTTGTTTGCCATGGAAGACTTTTGCTCTCTCAGGTCCTTCATAGTTGACTACATCTTCTCCAGGGATCATTTCTTCATGGACCTTTGAGGTTCTCAGCAGGTGGAAGATCCTCTATATTGCTGTATTTTAAGACCAACTCTGTCCCCGCTCTTCTGTAAAATTAGATTGAGAGAACAGTGTATGGTTAGGGTTAATAACAGGTTCAATTTGGGTGAGAAAAGAAACTACATGGTTGAGCAAACAGGGTCCTACAGTTAACAATAATATGAGAATTATTAATGGACCAGCCTGGGTGGATAAAAGCGTAGTTAACCAGGTGGACTATGTGAACCAAGACTCAAACCTCCCTTTGGGGGCCTCTGTCTTTCTTTGACCCTCTTCAAGTCGTTTTCTTAATTTACTCATAGATTCTTTTACAACTCCAGTATTGTCGGCATAAAAACATCATTCTTTCCTCAATGCAAGCAAAAAGGCACCCTTCTCTCATGAAGAGGAGGGCCAACACTCGCCTGCTCTGTAAACAACTTCAGAGAGAGAGAGGTTAAAATTCCTGTAAAGCTGTGATGCGGTTTTTAATGTCTTTAAGCTTTGGTCTATTTCTGCTTCTAATTGTGTCTTTGGTGTGTCTCATGGACTAGGGCATTTGTTCCTGTGCCCACCCCTTTAGCAACTATTATTCCTAATAGGATGGCTAAAGTGAGGGATACAGGTTCCTGGTGGAACCGGGTTGTATGCCCCCCTATTTGATCTTTAAATGAACCTGCATCCTGATAGAGCACTCTCGAAAACATCTGCATCATTACATAATTAATCGCATCTATTGACCATTTTATGAAAACATAAATAATGTTAAAAGTGTATAGAATTATACTGTTGTAGGGATGGACAAGGAAAGGCACCTAAGATAGCACCAAAGACAGGAAAGCAGTTTTATTTGGTCGCATCCGTATTTAGAGGGCATTGCTTCTGTTGTAATCAATTAATCCACTGAACCAAAAGTTTTGGTAGTTTTAGTATTTGTGCCCAACATGTAAGGGAAGGGGCTCAGAAGTTCACAGTCTGCAGGAATTTACACAAATCAGTTTTTGTTTCTGTTTTTTTCCTCTGTTCTGTGCACGTTAACTTTTCAAGGACACCTTGGAACGGGAGAGCTTTTTTGTCTCTTTTTTTTCCTCCTTGCCAGCTGTCACCATGGAGCCCAGTTGGTAACTTTTTTATCTTAGAAATGTAGCCATCTCTGTGAAGCCCCAGCTCAAGGCCAGAGTCCTTGTTCACATATTTTGTGAAAAACTGGTAAGGCGATGTCTAGCTTAGGGGTGGTGATTTTTCCAGCCAGTGGCCAAGTAGAACAGGGCAACACGAAGAGTGGAAGTTTATCTTCATTGAACTTTTTCAGAGGGACTCTTTTGCTGAAAGACCTAAAGTAAGCCTTGGTGAAGACTTCTGGAGAAGGTCATTTAAGACATTTCTGTGGACCTGGTACAGAGGGGGATGACAGGGAAGGCGATGCTGAGAGCAGCTCTGTGGATCTGAGAATGAGGAAGGAGAGATGCCAAAGAATAATGGGAAAGCGGTTTGGGATTTTCATAGAACAAAAACTTGAGCAGCAGAACAGGTAGAGCAGAGGGGAAGACGGGAGTGAGTATTCCAAAAAGCCTGTGAGGGACTTTAAATTCTTAGAACCTGTTTTCAGTGATGACAAATCAACTTTAAATGTCATTTTCATTACATCTTGGATAGGGGTCTGAGGGCTCTTCTCAGCTGGTTTGAGCTTTGGCTAAGCTTGCTAGAGGACTTGGTGGGACCTAGTGCAGACACTGACAGGAAAAGAGAGGAGTGAGTGGGTGGAGGGGTACCTCGGTACCTGCTTCCTCAGCAAGGGGGCAATGTTCTGAGATCCAGCGGAGGTTTGGGTTTTTGATCTAGTAATTGGAGGGGAGAAATCAGGTTGCTGAGGTGGGAGTGAAAGCAGAGAGTCTAGAGCAGAAGGCTGAGTGTGAGGAACTATTGGGGAAGCATAGTACAGGATGTGAGCGCAGGAGGAAAAAGGATTCCACATAGGGAAATTTCCCCCTTTTGATCACTTGCCAAAGTTAAAAATGTCATGCAGAATTTGAAGATCTAGAGAACCCTCTGGGCGCCATAGTTTTTGGTTGTCTAATTGGTAATATGGCCAATGCTGTGTACTGAATTTGATGAGGAGTTTGGGTTCCACCAGGCAGCCCCTGTATGCTCACATCCCCATGACTTACACAAGAAGTCGGCTTTTCCCCCACAAAGCCATGGCTGTTTGTCGCTTTGATAGTCTGCCGGGCATACATAGTAATATAGGCTAGCCAACCTGCATCTGGCTCGCGTGTCCCTGCATCCATAATGTTTGTTTCAATTATCTATGGTATGGAAGGGATTTAATGAAATTTTAGTGAGATCCTCTTCATCAGGTATATCTCAAAAGGAAAGACCTCTACCGAGCTGAAAAATGTCTGGGTGGAGAGATAGCCACCACATCCCTAAGGGGGCCGTTAAGGTCTCTTTAATGGTTCTATTTATTTTTTCTACCTGTCCTGAGTTCTGGGATATATAAGCATAATGTAACTTCCAATTAATCCACAGGGTCCTGGTTAACACCTCACTTACCTGGGCCATGAACACCAGTCCATTATCAGTCCATTAGGCAGATCGTATCTTGGAAAAATATCTTTCAGGATCTTCTTGAAAACCATTTGTGCCGTTTTTTTTTTTTTTTTTTTTTTTTTTGTGTGTGTGTGTAAGGCTTCAATCCATCCTGAAAATGTATCTACAAAGACTAGGAGATATTTAAGTCCATACCTTGCTGGCCTAATTTCATTAATGTCCACTTCCCAGAATTGTCCTGGTCTGGTTCCTCGTAGGTGCTTTCCTCTAGGAAACTTGGAAGGGTAAGCATTACCCAATTGACGGATCCGACAGGCTTGTTACCCGTTCAGTTATTTCCTTTCGCTGTGAGTTGGTTAGTGGAGAACTCTGTTCTTAATCCTACAGTAATGCCTGCAGTTTCTTTGAACCAAGGTGAGTGAGTTGATGTGCATTTTTAACGTAGTGTAGGGCTTGCTGTAATTGCAGGCTGAGCTCAGTGAAGTTGAGGTGTTCAGTGTCAGTGTCCTTAGATGTTATCAAAAACTTCCTGGTACTCAGGGTTCCATTGGAATTGGGCATCTTCCTTTAACAGCTGTATAAAGGAGCAGCTAAGGACGCAAACCCAGGTATCCATAACCTGCAAAAGCCAGCAGTCCCAAGAAATTCTCTGAGTTGTCTGCTGTAAGATGGGGGTGGTATCTACACAATGGTTTGTTTTCTGGGCTCAGTGAGCCATCGTTTACTGCCCCTAAGGGAATAGCCCAGGAAGATTACTTCATGCTAGCAAATTTGGGCCTTTTTGGCCGAAACTCTATACCCGAGTTGAGCAAGCTCATATAATAGTGCTTGGGTCCCAGACTCACAGTTTTCCTTGGTGTTGGCTGCCAGAAGCAGGTCATCCACGTATTGAAGCTGGGTAACTTCAGGGTGCGTAGTTCTGAAGTTGTTGAGATCTCTGTGGAGGGCTTCATCAAAGAGAGTGGGGGAGTTTTTGAACCCCTGTGGGAGTCTAGTCCAAGTTAGTTGACCAGACGTTTTGGTTTCTAGGTCTACCCACCCGAAAGCAAACAGCAACTGACTATCTTTATGCAGAGGCAAGCAAAAGAAAGCATCTTTTAAGTTCAGAACAGTATATAATTTCCGCTCAGGGTTCAGAGTGCTAAGCAGATTGTACGGATTAGGTACCGTGGGGTGAATGTCCTGCACTCTTTTGTTGATCTCTCTTAGCTCTTTAATGGGGCGATAGTCCCCGGTTCCTGGCTTTTTTTTTTTTTTTCAAGTAGCAGGGGAGTGTTCCAGGCCGATTGACCGGGCCTTAGGACTCCTAAGGCCAGATATTTCTGAATATGGGGCCTTATCCCACCTTTAGTTTTATTGCTTAGAGGATATTATTTGACATTGATTGGGGAGACTGAGATTTTTAACTCCACTCTTATTGGAGGTTGTTTCACGGCCAGACCTAACACCGCAGTTTTTGCCCAGGCATCTGGGTAATCTGTTATCCATTTTTGGGGTAGCTTGCCTGTTTGATCAGTCTTGGGGCGTGTGAAGAGTGGACGTTCATCTTCTACTAATATAGTTAAAGTGGTGACTATAGGAGTTCTACTGAAGGATTTACAAATTTCATTTGGGGGCCTTCAGGGTTAAAAGTTATTTTGGCCCAGAGCTTGTTGAGCAGATCTCTGCCCATCAATGGGTGCAGGCATTCTGGTCTTACTAGGAAGGAGTGATGGATTTTTTCTTTCCCCAGGTGCATGGTCCTCTTAGTTGTCTAAGCCCGATATTTACTGTCATCAGCCCTTTGAACTAGAGACCTTTTATTTGATAGAGGGCCCAATGGGGCCTTAAGGGCTGAGTATACTGCTCCTGTATTCACTTCAAAGTTTACTGGAGTCCAATCCACTTCAAAAGTTACCCTGAGCTAGGGGATGGGATCTGAGCCCCGACTTTCTTAGTCATCCTCCAGAGTCAGAATGGCCAGCTGGCGTGGCTGTCTCTTTATAGGGAACTCTATGGCCCAGTATCCTTTTTCTTTAGAGTAGGCACACTGATCTGAGGCCAGGGGTGGCCTCTGGCATGGGCCCTTCCTGTCACCCTGTGTCTTAATTTCTGGCCTCTTTCTTGTTGTGATCAGGACCTTAGTCAATGCCTTAGTCTGTCTTTTGCTTCTCTCATCCTCCGTTTGCTCCCTTTCTTTCTCCCTGTTTCTCTCTTATAGTATAATTTCTTGGCTTCTTTGACTAAATCTCTCTTTTAAATTTTTTTTTAATATCCATGGCAGCTTGCTCAATTAAGGCCATCATGACAGATGCCTTTTAATCCGGTGCCTGAGGATCGAAAGAAGTATATCTCTTGTATGCCTCCATGATTCTCTCTAGAAACATAAAGGGAGATTCATCAGGCCTTTGAATAATTTCTCTTACCATGGCCAAATTAGTTGGTCACCCAGCGGTCCCTTGGAGACCCGCTGTTAGAGCCTGGCAATAATTGAACAGATGCTCCCTATCTTCCAAAGTGTTGGGGTCCCTGTTAAATAGGTTTAAGGAGAAGTCAGCTTTCATTATGTTGGGAAGTTGTGTTGATCGCCCATCAGGTCTGAGGATATTTTTTCTACATTCTAGGAGATTTTTCTCTCATTGCTCTGTCATGAAGAGAGTCGCTAGGTGGTGTTGGCAGTCACCCCAAGTAGGCAGGTGTGAAAACGTCGGTGAGTTCTCTGAGTTCTTTTAGCTGGGCCAGCTTCCTCCAGGGAAGGAGGGGCTGTCTGTGGTGCGGGACAGTCATCTTGATGGCACTGGGCCAGCCTAGCTTCCTCGAATGGTGGAGAGGCTGAGTCAGCAGAAGGGGAATCACTTAGAGGGTGTTGGGGGTTGGGAGACGAGGGCAGATGATAAGGAGGGGGAGGAGAGTCCAGTAGAGTCTTGAGACTCAAGGAGAACAGAGGGTGGAGGAGGAGGAGCAGAGAGTTTGAGAGATAGAATTGTGGGGGAAGGAGTAGGAGCAGGTGCAGGGACAAGGAAAGGCTTGACCCATGGAGGAGGAGATTTGTAGAGGTACTGACAAGTTAAGATATATGGCTGTTGATCTGGATGTCTATGTGGCCCCTGCTGAAAGACAATATCTCGGACTTTTCAAATAAGTGCGAAGTACAAAGATCCTTCTAGGAGCCATCCGACTGCAATGGTGGGTCATTCTGTGACACAGAATCTGCCAGGTCTGGCGTTTTACTGGAAAAGAAAGATTCTGATCCCTTAAGCAGAATTTGGTCCAGTGATCAAGGGTCAGGGACAGAGGCATTGAAATGATCTGTCCCATAATAAAATATACACAGACAGTGAAAGCAACGACACACAACACAGACAAGACAAGACAATAAAGACAGGCAATGGACGTCCAATACTGAGACCAGGACTGACTAGTCGGCAAAACCTGAAGGGCTGGCAATACCGAATCAGAAACAAAATATCACTGAGTCGAGGAGATTATTGTTCCTCGATTTCCCGAGTCTATCTCCCAGGGACATGGTATGTGGCTCTGTGGCATGTGTGTCAGCCACCATGGGAGAGAGCTCACGCTCTTTACCAATAGCCATTTTGCCATACCCTAACCTGAAGCCTGAAACCAGAAAGATGGGTCTTATTTACCCCCAGAGGAGCCCGTTGGGGGTATTTTGTCTGCAGCTGCCGGATCTCGCTAGGGCCACCAGATGTAAAGGTTGGGCGAGCATCTGTGGCAGAGACCACCAAGAGACAGTCTCATGCAACAGCAAAGGGTTTATTGGGAGTCCGGCATGAAGGGCTCAGAGATCACTTGAACAGAGCAGAGAGCCCTGAGAACAGCTTAAGAAATGCTTATATATTTTCCTTGGAGAGGGAAGGGAGAGAAATTTATTGATGGGTAATGGCAAGTGGGCAGTTTGCGTGCAACTGGTTGACGGAGTACATTCTGCAGTTTGGCAGTTGGGGACAGCACATTCTGGGAACAAGAATAGTAAACAGTTCTCAAGATTACAATGGTGTTTTGTTAAGCATACAGAAAAACAGGAAGTGACAAGTATCTATTTTATTAACCTTTCAATATAAGTATGAAAACAGAAATCTAGGTAAGATTTGAAGTCCAGAAGTTCATTTGGCCCTTGATTGGTATACTTAGCATTGAATTACGTTCTGTAGAGATGTCGCAGAAATATGGATATACAATGTCATAGGACCTTGTACCTTCTCGGAGGTCAGTTCCAAAACACAGTCTCTAAGCAGAATCACACCAAAGTGCAAGCCAAGTTGGACCCAGTTATCTCTTCCAACTTCCACACAAATGACCGCAGTTAAAACCAAAACACTCTCACATGACACTCATCTTCTTCCATATAGACACTCATCATAATTTCTGGCAGGAGGATTCCATGAGAGGCGCAGTACAAGACAGTGTCCCAAATAAGCTCCCTTTCCCCTCATTTACCAAAAGTCAGGGTGGCCTGGACACCCTTCCTGTGATCCAGGAGTGATCAAATATGCCTGCCGTTAACACAGCTCTGTTCTCCAATTTGAGGCCTACTGACTGTCGGTTTAGATTCTTTATTTGAATTGGATTCATAAGAAAACCCAAGAACCTATGGGCTAGCATCTGCAGGGCTTTGAATAACTCATTTGACCCATTGGATTCCTATTCTCACTTGAGGGAGGTAAAGAACCTTACGGAGGAATGCGAGAGACTTCATCCACAATGACTGATTTTTGGTCATTTTGATTTGGATCCACACATGGGATCTTTCTTATGATCCATCAGGTGCTAAGAATCTAAGCTCTAGGCTCACACAGGGCCAAGGGGCTGATTCAGACACATCCCTTTCCAAAGCAATTAAGCAAACAGCCACAGGTGATGCCCACTCATTTCCGTTTGAAAACTGTTTTCTTCTGGAATCTCGAAGGCGTGGCCTGAGGCAAAGACCTTCCTGACATTCAGGGCAACAGAACAATAGGTAATCAAAAGGCCAATTGCAGGGTTTCTCCACTGAGACTATCCTGGTCACACTGGTATCTGAGTTTTCTGAGATTCTTGCCAATTCCTTCAGCTATCCAGTACATGTCCATGTCACAGTGCTTGGAGGTGCTACATATCGTGGACACAAAAGCATGAGTCTATTCTGGAGAGTGGCCAGAATTCAGGAAGAAAACAGGAACTTAGGAAGATAGCCGGTGTTGCCCATTGATAAGGCAAGCCCTAGAGCATTCATTAGTTGGGCAGGATGAATGCTGGGAAGCTTTCTAATAGACAGGAAACATTCATTGATGCATTCTCTTTTCTAACGTCTACAACCACGGACACAGTGGGTTACACAGACATAGAAACACTCGCCTTGTCCAACAACTTACTAGAAACAGTTCACTCCAAACCAAACAAACCGACTTTCCTACCTATTCTCTGAACATGAGACAAAACCACAAGCACACATCCACATCCACAAAGGCACCTCCTTCCCCCAAGTAGGTCTCTCACTCTCCGGAGTGTCCTCTGACTGCTGGGCCATACTGTGTTCCCCCGATATGGCCTGTCCTGTCTCAGATCTGGTCTCCTTGTCCAACTCTGTGAAGTGGTCAGGAGCCAGCTGTGAGCCACTATCTGCTTTTTCAAAAAAGGCCCCTCTTCAGAGTTTTCCTGGCATTTGGCCATCCTCACATCAGTAGGTACCAAGAAAGACTGACTCTGTCCTTGCTAAATCGAAGCAAGTGAGACCACTGGGACTGGGACTGGGATTGGCTCTCTGTGCCTGGCTTCCTGGATCCCAAGTTCAGAGAGTTCCATTACCAAGGAAGTGAGGTGAGGTCGCATCCTTCAGGAACTGAATGAGGTCACTGCCTTGGCAACCACTTTGTCCAAACAGTTGCTTCCAAGCGTACCATGAGAAGGAGGCTGACCCTACTTTCTGTGGCACTTTCACAAATTAGAATGGTATATAAACCATAGGCACCAAGGAACAGCTCTCCACTCAAGCCTGGTTTGGTCCATCTTCTCTATATTAGGAAGAGAGCCTTTAGTCCTGGGAGCATTGCAGTGAACCTCCGCACTAAAACTATTAGCAAGCACCTGATGGAGGAGGCCTCCATAGGTAAGTGGCGCCTTTATAACATCTGATATCCGGTTAAGGGAGATCTCTTCTGATGACAGAGATGTGGCCTGGGGAGACTCACATATCCTCCTGTCCAGGACAGTAACAAGAATCATTCTGTCCTCTGTTCTGTTCTGTAGGAAATTCCTCTGGAAGTGTAGAGAGGTGCCCACGGGCACGCACGTGCTCGTACCCTGGAGCTTTAGGAAGATCTTGCACTGTACCACTGTTTTTCTGTTTAGGCGCCGGGTTTCTGTTTTTCTTTGTGTGTGTGTGTGTGTGTGTGTGTGTGTGTGTGTGTGTGTTTTGTTCTGCGTTCTATTTTTTTTGTTTGTTTGTTTGCTTTTGTTCATTTTGTTGTGTGATTTCAGTGGTAAAAACTTAAGGATATTGGACGTGAAAATGGGTAATAAAGAGAGTAAGCCTGACACCCGTTTGAACTGTGTTTTAAGGAACTGCGATGAACTTTACCCCCCTTTGTTAAGCAGGATGATAGAAGCCCCTAGCTGGCTGCCTGGAGCACACCCATTGCAGAGGGCAATGCCTGCTGGGGACCTAAGAACTAAGTATCTCCCAGGTTAACAAGTGAAACTCCTTTAAAACCCCTTGTCCCTCCAGATCAAGAGAGTCACAAAATTTGGCAGAGTCCCCTGTGTTTCTCCTTTGTTAGCAAAGCAATTAACCTCCCCTTTTCTTTTTCTCAGAACCCATTCCTCATTATTTAATTGGTATAAATTGGCTTCTAGGTCAGGAACCGAACTTTAAGTTACAAATTTGGTATCCCCCCCCCCGCCCCAGAACTTTGTGAGAGCTGTCTACTGAAATGTTAGGAGATGGAGCTTGATTGGGGTGGAACTGAACCAGAGGAGCTAATCCTGTAAGTAAAAGGAGGGACTGAGGGACCCCCAGCAGCTGCCAAAGCCCTGTTGATTCAGGGAATACCCTCCTTCCTTCCGTGCACTGTAAGAATTACGCCACCTCTGTCTTGTTAAAAAAGAGAAAAAGAAAAAGGGGACACTAAATTCATTAAAGTCACCATATAGACACTTTGTTTTCCATTTCAGGTTGCCCCTCTGTTAAAACATCTGGTCCCCCCCATGGTGCCACTGGTGTAGTAGATTTTTATGGTGCCACTGGTGTAGTAGATTTTTCTCTTATCTGCTCTGGTTTAAAGGATTCTGTCTGGCAACCATAGTCTCTACCTCCTTTCTGTCTGTCTTGTGTCTTTTTTTCTGGTCCTTTAAGACATGTGCAATAATGTGTTGATATTATAAAATTTTTCTTGGGAATGATCTTAGCTGAATGTGTGTCTAAATGATGATGTTTTATCATAACAAAATGGTATCTGAATGGGTTTTTGAAGCATTGCACAATCTTGCAGTTAAAAGTCGGGTTTAGGTAATTGTTTAGTTTAAGATTTCAGGTAATTCATGCCAGAGAACTTAAATACTTAGGATGGAAAACTGAAGAACTCTACTTCCAATTGGCAAGTAACTTCCCAATCATTCAGTCTTTTTTTTTTTAACCAATTTTGATTTCGGTAGCCAGGGAAAATGTCACTGTGTGTACCAGTGCATTAATTTGGACAAGGATAGTAAACCATAGTATGGTATCTGTTGACAAAATAAGATGTAAAGACATAAAATTTTGTGAATTGTATCTTAAACTTGTATCATAATTTTCAACACCCGAACCTGAAAATTATGGTTAAAATGCCTTAGGCCTGAGGTGTCTGCTCAGAATAGCAGTTTTTTCCTGCTCCTTCCAGACCTCAGCCATGACTTATGTTGAAATGCAAATGAAAGAAGCCTGCAAGCTTAGTAGGAGACTGATTTGATGCCTAACGGAAAAAAAAGTAAATTGTATGGTATTTACTAATTACTGGCCAGTCGTTTTTTCTAGGACTCTTATTTTTTTCCTTAGATTCTGTATTTTCTTTTTGAGCTCATGATTCTGAGCATGCAGACCTAGGTTAATGTTTTTCTGATCAGTTCTATCTTTGACCAACTGTGGACTTTTTGAAACATTGCAATAAAGATTTAACCTGCGAAAAACTACAAGGCCTTTACTATTATTATGTGTGTACAATTTTGTTATGTGTTGTCTGTCTATATATACATATGTTCATATATCATATATATGATACACAAATTAACATATATAAGGAGCACTCATAAAAAAAGCGCTGATAAAAACAAATTTTAAAAAGTGGATCCAAAGATCTTTAGTTCACGTGGTTTAAATGTTTCAATTTAAATTGGATAAACAGATAAAAATAAATGTTTTTAAATTTAAGCTTACAAATTTTTCTAGGTGTTCAAAAATCTAATAAAATATTAATATCTACAAAACGTCTAATGTGCCTTGGTTCTAGGACATTTTCTTCAACATAAAAATGGTTTACACTGTTCAATACATATCTCTAATATTTTGATAAATAAGTAAAGTAAATTTGATATGGGATTACTCATTCGTGAGTACTTTTGTTAGATATCTGATTCATTTACTAAGGTCTGTATGAGTTTTTACTAAACTCTATATAAGATTTTAAAAATCAGTCATGTGTTAATGAGACAAAAATTTTTTGAAACATAAGTTTACCCATAACATTGTGTTTATTAAGATTTATTTTTTCTAGAGCAAGGAACCATAAAAATTAAAAAACTTATTAAATCAGAACTGTTATTTTAGAGCACTGTACTGCCATTTCTTTAAACGGTAAACTTGGTTAATGTAGAAACATCAATGTAATTGTGATGCTATTAATGTTTTCATATCTTACAGGTATGCAAGTCTGTAAGGTAGAAACTTTAAAAGAGCATTATATCAAGCTGGTGTTCTGAAGTTGTATGGTAAAAAAAAATATATTGGAGATTTATTTACCTGTTATCAATAAGATATGTAAAGTTTCATGTTACTTTTTACATTGTGGAACAATTTAAATGTATTTTTAAGTTAATGAGAGCCTAATCTATGTAAAAGTTGAAAACTTTCAGGCTTTCTTTAATTCATGTTTTAAATGTGATATCATATGGTGTTAGCTAATGTTCATGAGACCGCAATTTATGTAAACTTTGTCAAATGATATTTAAAAATAAAGATCAGCTTTAGAACTAAAATACTTAAGATTTATAAAGAGCCCTGCCTTACCTGAGATAAGGCTGTGTGTTCCATTTTACTATATGTGAGAATGACTACAAAACCAGTAGGTCAGATAATATTTCTTTAAAGTTATGTTAAAAACCTAAAAAATGTCAAGATTCCTAGGATCTAAAACAGGGGATATAAAGTAATACTCAGCCAAAAAATTTAGGGTAGCTATTACACGAACTAAGTATTTTTACTTTTGTTAATTTTATTTTGAAATTTTCTTATAAGTGATCTAAAGATTCCCTGTTAGTTGCTTTAAGAACACAACATGGGTTTATTCAAGATAATAAGCCATCACCTACAATACAGACAGAATAATACAGATCCCAATTAATTAAAAGATAATTATAAAGTTATAGACATTAAAGTCCAGTACTCTTAATATAAGGCTGTTAAAATTTATTTGCTGGATGTTTAAGATTAGGATTTAAAATTAAAGTTAAATGAAAAGGGCCAAGAAAACCAATATTTTGGCTCTTACCCTCTGAGTCAATCTGAATCCAGGGAACAGGGGACTTCTCTAAAGAGCTTTTCAACTCTGAGCCACATAACCTCCTGATCCGGGAGATTAATGAGACCACTGGAGAACAGAAAGCCAATCAGTGCATTTGTTACGAGAGTCATCAGAGAAAGGAGATATCCCTGATGCTTCTGAGGGAAGCCAAATGGTCAAGCAAGACCTGGACCCACCTAGCGCAAATGGCACTAGCAGAATTGAAAATCTGCTCTCGTTTTTCCAGAATTGACTCCCATAAAGCTCAGCTGACTGTTAACAATAGATAGAAACAAAAGTCCGTTTGACTGCTTCATCTTAAACACTTTGGAAAGACAGTTAAGACCAAAATACAGCCATTCCTGGGCATTTTAAATGATAATAATATAATAAAAATAATAATAATAATAATAATAATATTTTAAGGTATGCACTTTATTTTAGCCTCACAAAATAAGTAAGACTGGAGGCTACAAAGAAGGATTCTCAGACAGGAATGCCTGATACTTATAAAAAGAGACTATCAAGAAGAGCTGCCACAGGCAGAAATTTCTAATTTAAGGCCTGCAGATATTCCTAACCTACACAGGTAGGCTTGGTGTTTGCTAGCACGATTATCCAGCCCTGAGTAACAGAATTAAAGGTTTCTCTATTAGACATAGAGGTCATACAAAAAAAAAGGATTTTACAAGATCAGATGACATTAAATTGTTAAACTGTATCTTACGGGGAGGGACAACTGTAACACTAAAAGTTAAATATTAATTTGATAGTCCTGATAACTGGGGATATTAAAGACTGGTGAGGGAACTTCCATACAGTGACATGTTCCAGCTGCTGCAACATTTATTCAGTACTCATGGTTTTTGTTTCTCTCATAGAAGAACCCATCCCCAGATGACTTTACAACCTGTTCTTCCCCAACCAGACTTCAATCCGAACTGACTTCTAAAAGGCAACTCATGTCCCCCAACTGACTTATAAAAGGCAACTCATGTCCCTCACGCCCACTCACTTCACCCTGTCTCAGGTCAGAAGAAGAAATAATGATTGACGCCACTCTTCTTACAACAATGAAGAGAAAGATAAATAGACTATCAATATAAGTAATTAATTAAGTCAGGTAAAATCAGGGAGATTGGTTTTGGGTGAGTTCTAAAAATTTGGAGAATCTTACCTGAGGGATTAAAATTTCCTCAGTGCTCTTCCCCTAATCTATTAAAGATTTGAAAGGGACACAGAGAAAAGAGGGAAATGATAGACCCAACCTGATCTTTTATTAAAATTGGGAGCCATCTTGCCACAAAGCCATGAAAAGATAACTTTGGCTTTACCATAAATTACTGCAAGTTCTGACCCTGCTTGAAATGCCTGCCCGTGCCTTGAACTCACTCATGCCCAGCTCTCTGACCAGATAGCAGCCCTCTCTGAAACTTTAGTGACACATCATAAATATTTGCCTTCTCTGGCCAGACAACATCCCTCTCTGAGGCTCTAATGGTCCTCTGAATTCTGATGTAGGGACAGCAAAAAAAATCTAAACTACCATTAGTGTGATGCTTGTCAGAGTTCTGTTATCTGTAACACCCCTTTTGTGTAACTTTCTGGGCTATAAAGCTGGGCTGTAGGAAAGCTGGGGTTGCTGTCTTGTTCTGGCTGTTTTGGGAGGGGAGGCAGCATGAAAGGTGGAAATAATAAGATTAATTTAATTTGATTTTAATTAGAGTCAGTGGTCTTTTCTTGTGTCCTTGTCTAACAGTTAACACTCCAAAAACATGGAGCTCTGCCGGCCTAAAGACTTCTTGAGGAACTTCCTCTGAGGTTGGGCACTTGAAACATATGTTGTTGTAAGGAGCTTTAGCTTCCTTTCTAGTGAGACCATCAAAGCTGGGTTTGAATCTATGTGACCTGGAGGACATGGTTTCTTGTATTCTAATGAACATAAGGCAGCAGTGCTGAATTTTCTCTTTTTAGGTAAACTGTGGCCACTGGGTGCTAAGTGTCTTCCCGTGTGGACTGTGAAGCCATTTGTTCATCCTCCACTTTTCGTGGTGTTTCTTGCTGCTGCACTGGAGGTTGGTATTTGCTGCATGAAATACAATGAGTTCAACTGGGACCCAGTTTTGGAAGGAGTTCAGTCACTTGTGGTGTGTCAGGGTCTGCAGGAGAATGCAACAACCAGGTTATATCTCACAGAGCTTGCCCCCTTGTCCATAGAAATCTGACTATGAACTTTGCCCTGGAACCTCTCCATGTAAGAAGATGCCTTTACATAGAAGGGTCTGCTGGATGCACAATGTCAGTCACAAGCCATTTGGAAGGCAATGGCAAATCCTCATGGCCACACCACAGATATATTATCACACACCTGCCCACCACTGCAATAGGCCAACTACTCAGCAGGCTCCAACTTACTGGCATCTTTGTTCTACACCATTTTCATGAAACCCGGTCAATCTTGGCATTCTCTCGTACACTCATGATCAGCAACAAGACATCCAAAGGTTCTCCAGTGCCACCTGATTATTGGAATTTCAAAAATTTCATTGTATTTATCTAGCTATTTTTCATGGATGAAGTTGGAGACACTGTGGGTTTCAGTTCATTCAGGAACCATTAAATGGTGAGGAAGCTCATTTCAATGAAAGCTCTGGAGAACTCTCACAGGCAAGTCTTCCCATAGAGTCTTCAAAAGGTCACATGAAGCCAGGCCCATTGAGGTCTTCAATGTGACGTCCATGGGTGTTCTGACTCTCAACTATGGCTGCCAAATCTTTCAGAATAAAATCATATGATATCCTAGCTGAGATTTCAAGGCTCTGTGGAAAGCCACTCTGTCCTTGATCTCAGTTTCCAAGGGCGAATCCCATGCGTGGCCTCCTAAAATCTGAACACAGTTCATGGCAATATTTCTCTGAGATCAGTTCCAGAACTCAGACTCTAAGGGGAATCACACCAGAGTTCAAGCCCAGGTAGACCCAGTCATCACTTCCAACCACCACACAAATGACCACAATTAAAACCAAAGCACTCCCACAAGGCCCTCATCTTCTTCCATATAGACACTCATCATAACCTGTGGCTTGAGGTTTCCATGAGGGGATCAGTCCAAGAAGGATCCTTAGATCCAAACCTCCCCCGGGACCTTTTTAACTACTACCAGCGTCTGGAAAAGTGGAGGAAGATTCCCTGCATTGAAGGTTTTAGCCTTCCCACACAGCACCTTGTCTCTGCTCCTCCTGCCCTCCCGCTCAGGTCCTCCTTGCTTGCAATCCCCTCTCTTCCCCTACTTCTACTTCTGACTTCACAGATTCTTCCTCATTCGACCCAGCAGATGAACCCCCACCTTATCCCCAGCCCCATCTGCCCCTTCTCTTCTGCTATACCCTCCTCATCCTCTGCCTGATTCCATGGTTCCTCAGCCTTCCATTTTATCCCCCTCCCCTCCGTCCTCTTCTGCCTGCTCTACCTCCTCCTCTTCCAAAGAGACACTCCCTTCCCCTTCCTCTCTTTCCTGTCTGCCGAATGCCTCTTTCAGTCCTCCTGTTACCAGGTCTAAAGGACTCCTTCCCACCCCTAAGACAATCGCACCCCTTCGTGAGGTAGCTGGTCCCGAGGGTGTCATCAGAGTCCACGTGCTCTTCTCCAGGTCAGACATTACTCAGCTAGAGAGGAAGTTAGGCTCAATCACCACTAAACCCACCACTTACATACGGGAGTTTCAATGGGTCCTGCAAGCATATAGCCTCACTCTTCATGACATATACATGCTCTTGGCCAATACACATCTCCCCGAGGAAAGGCAATGGGTCTGGGAGCTAGCCCAAGCCCATGCTGATGAAAATCATAGGACCAATCCTAACCACCCCACGGGCCCTCATGCTGTCCCAGAGCAGGATCCCCTATGGGATTACAACACCCCTGAAGGCTTACAGACTCATGACCTTTTTACATCCTGCCTCTTGGCGGGCCTGAAAAAGGCCACCCGCAAGGCTGTTAACTTTAAAAAGGTGCAGGAGGTCATTCAAAGGAAGAAGGAAACACCTTCAGAATTCCTGGATAGACTAACCAAGGCCCTTCAACAGTGCACATAACTCGACCCAGAAACCCCTGATGGCCGTCATGTCTTAATGACATATGTTCTGGCCCAAAAATACTGTGACATTAAAGCCAAGCTTAAAAAGCTTGAACAGGGCCCTGCTACTCCTCAGACCAAAATCCTCGCTGTCGCTTTAAAGGTTTTTCATGGTAGAGAGGATGAAAGTGATTGCCGTAGGCAGAGAGCTGAAAATGCCAAATTCCAAATGTTGGCCCAGGTCATTCAGAGAAGGCCATCACCAAGCCGTCCCAATGTGACACCCCCTGGAGCTTTCTTCAAATGTGGTAAGGATTGTCCTTCGCCGAGAACACCGTAAAACCCCTGCCCAACATGCCATCAAAGGAGACACTGGGGGGCAGACTGCCCAACAACCTGGAAGGGAGGTTGTTCAGCCACCCGGCAACCCCAGCCTCTCCTGGGCTTGGCAGAGGAGGATTGATGGAGCCCTGGGCCTTCCCTCCAGACTATTACCATCAAGAATCAAGAGCCTAGGGTCACCGTCCTGGTGGATGGACGCTTCATTACCTTCCTCTTGGATATTGGTGCGACTTTTTCAGTCTTGAGGGAGTATTGGGGTCCTACCACCCCCTCAAAAACTCCTATTGTTGTGGTAGGAGGTAAACGTATTTTCCCTCAAAATCCCTTTTGTCCTTCACTCACTCCTTTCTTGTTATGAGCCATTGCCCCATTCCCCTTCTGGAAAGGGACATACTCTCACTATTAAAAGTCACCATTCACATATCACCCCACACCTCTCCTACCTCTCATTTCCTCATGATGTTCCTAGGGGCAGATACACCTCCTTCATGCACTCTCCCACGACTATCTAAACCAGTTAACCCTGAGTTTTGGGACACAACTACACCCTTTATGGCTAAATGCAGTCCTATTCATATTGTCTTATGGGACCCTTCAAGATATATTAGTCAACCATGATATCCACTCACAACCACAGCCTTTCTCGGATTAGAAGCCATCATCCAGGATTTATTATGAAAGGGGTATCTTAGGCCTACACACTCTCCTTTCAACACCCCCATTCTGGCAGTAAAGAAACCTAACGTGTCCTACAGGCTGGTTCTAGACCTTCCCCTTGTCAACTCCTCTGTGGTCCCCATCCACCCGCTAGTGTCCAACCCTTACACTCTTTTCTCTCAGATCCCTGCCACTATTACCCACTTCTTGGTCATAAATTTAAAACATGCGTTCTTTTCTATTCCCTTGTTCTCAGAATCTCAGTATATCTTTGCTTTTACTTGCACTGACTCTCACACCCGCCATTCTCATCAGCTTACCTGGACTGTCCTCCCACAGGGATTCAGGGATAGCCCCCATCTCTTTGGCCAAGTTCTTGCCCAGCACCTCACATCCTTTCACCCGACCTGTCCTGACTCTACTCTCCTTCAATATGTCGATAACCTTCTTCTATGTAGTCCCTCTGGGAACACTCTCAGTCAGACACTGCTCAGCTTCTTAATTTCCTAGCAGACAAGGGAAATAGGGAGTCTCCCCACAAGGCCCAGGTTTCCCAGTCTTCTGTCACCTATCTTGGTTTTTGCCTTACACCCAGAAAAAAGGAAATAACACTGGATAGGAGGCAAATCCTCTCTTATCTTCCAGTGCCCCATACAAAAGCCAAAATACTATCATTCCTAGGACTAGCAGGTTATTTTAGGGCCTGGATCCCAAATTATTCTCTTCTTTACAAATCCTGTATGACCTAGCAAAGGGACCCCCTAGTGAATCTCTTGCCTCCTCCCCAAACTACAACTTGCGCAGGCTTCAGCAACTTGTCTTAAAGGCACCTGCCCTTCACCTTCCTGATCTTTCAAGACCATTTCATGTATATGTCCATGAAAATGGGAGGCAAGAACTTGGGGTCTTAGGTCAAAACTATGGGCCTACATTTGCACCTGTGGCATATTTGTCCAAGCAACTTGACCCTACCATCCGTGAGTGGGCCCCTTGCTTAAGAGCTCTGGCTGATGGACACATTTTATACAAAGAAGCCTCTAAGCTTACTTTTGGGGCCCCTTTAACTATCCACTCCCCACATCACTTGAAGGATCTTTTAGCTTATAAGGGCTTTCAAACCCTTCCTCCATCCAGATTTCTGTCGCTCCTCACTTCCTTTCTGGAAAACCCTAATATTACTTTCCTTCCCTGCTCTGCACAGAACCCTGCCTCACTGCTCCCAATGACTCCCACGTCTAACACACCAACTCATAATTGGTTGGAAACCTTAGATGATTTCCTCCCCTGTCATTCTTCCATTTCTGAGTGACTACTAGCCAAGCCTGACCTTATCTGGTTTACTGATGGCAGTTCCTTTAGGCAGAACGGCACTCATTACTTTGGATACGCTGTAGTATCAGCGACTGAAATTATAGAGGCCAAAGCTCTGCCTTCAGGAACTACCAACCAGCAGTCTGAACTTATAGTAGCCACTCGTGCCAGCCTTCTAGCACAAGGCAAATCCCTCACCCTTTATACTGATTCAAAATATGTCTTCCATATCTTATCCCATCCTGCAATATAAAAGGAGCGAGGCCTACTTACCACCAAAGGTAATGTGATCACTAATTTGGCTCTTATAACAAATCTGATAGAGGCCTCCAACTTACCCACCCAGGTGGGAGTTGTCCATTGTAGGTCTAATCAGAAGGACTTCTCTCTTATCACTGAGGGCAATGCCAAAGCTGACCAGGTGGCACAAATGGCTGCTACCACTTCCAATGATGGACCCCCTGGGGGACATATAATGGCCACTTTAGACAGCTCATCTGAAGCCCCTACTTCTTCCAGTAAGAACAAGGATCTCTTCAAGTTCCTTCATAATCTATTCCTTTCCAATTCTCAGTCTTTGACCCTCTTTTTACAGAGCTTCTTCTCGCTCACCCTCTCTGACAAAGCCATGCTACAGAATATAGCCTCTAATTGTCAGATCTGTCAGTGGACCAACACTTATACTCCTTTAAGGCCCAAACCTTTCCCTTCCCACCAAGCACGGGGACACATTCCCACTGCTGACTGGCAGGTAGACTTCACCAACATGCTCACAGTATGGCGCACTAAATACCTCCTTGTCTTTGTGGACACTTTCTCTGGTTGGATTGAGGCATTTCCCACTTCCAATAAAACGGCTTCCACTGTAGCTTTAATCTTACTGACAGACATCATCCCCAGGTTTGGTATGCCCACTTCTCTACAATATGACAATGGCCCTGAGTTTATTTCTAGGATCACACAAAAGGTCTCTCAAGCCCTCTCCTTCAAGTGGCATTCCCACTGTCCATATTACCCCCAAGCTTCAGGGAAAGTGGAAAGGGTAAATCGTACTCTAAAGGAAGTCCTTACCAAATTGACAATGGAATTAAACTTAGACTGGGTCAAACTCCTTCCCTTGGATTTGCTTCGAATCAGAGCTCTCCCTAAAAACCATCTTTACTGTGTCCCTTTGAGATAATGTATGGAAGACCTCTTATACCCCCTGGGTTGGTCATTTCACAAGGATCTCTCACCCGAGATTTGTCTTTGCCTCTTTTATATCATCTCTGCTCGGAAATCTGGAAATATCAGGACTGGCTTCATCCGGACCCAGTGTCCTCTCCAAACACTCCTCCCATAACACCTGGGAGTCTAGTCTATTATAATACCCCAGAGGAGAAAGGGACTCTTGCCCCAAAATGGAAATGCCCCTATCCTGTCATTCTCTGTACCCCCACTGCCGCCAAACTCTCCTTACCAGACAACCGTCTCACTCCCTGGATTCACATTTCTAGGTTGAAGCCATATCACCAGGAGGTCCCACCTGCTGACGACAGGACCACCCAGAGGAACTCCAAGAATCACCTCCTGAACCTCCCCTTAACTCCTGCTCTCCACACTCATCTCACCCATTTAAGTTGCAGCTCACACGGTGTTCCATGCAGCCCAATTCCTCTTAAAAAAGTCACAATGAGCTCTCCCAACACCCTAATCTTCTGTAACTGCTTGTTTTTTTTTTGTGCTCTGCTTATTTTCTGTACTCTATCGGGACTGGTCTTTACCCACCTCTCCTACCATGTATTTATTCACTCTTCAGGAACGGTACTCAGAACATGGCATGCAGAAGGTCTGCGCAGTGGATGCAACTACTTGCTTCATCCACAATTGCACCTCTATTTCCCTAAAATTGTCACCTTCAAGGACCTTCGTCCCTGGTAGCTGGAACTGGCCTTTCATTTGCTTCCTTTTTGATCAAACAAAAGACTATTGTCATTGGTGGCCTGAGATATATAATGGGTGCCCCTATTGGTCATGCAGGTTCCATGATGAACACGGTAGCTATTCTTACCACTCACTTGGTTACCCAAAAGGGTGGACATCTAGTTACCTAAAGTGGCATAAAGGCTCTTCATCTGATAACAATGGATGGTATAATTTAGATATACCTGACCCCAAGGCCAAACGTTGGGGCTATGTTGAGTTTGCTGTCTATGCTCGGACAACCTCAGCCAGACCCACAATGTGGATGACTGTTGGCAGCACCCTGATTATGCCACCTAAGGCAACCATCCAGGTAGTCGAACACATTAAGGAGTCAGAATCAAAACTTTGAGATCTTATCCATAGCTCATCCAAAAAGGATTCAGACCCTTCAACCCCCTCAGGTCCCCCTGACACATGGCTCAATTTGTTACACCAAACTCTTCAATTATTAAAATCCACCCCTCTTTCTGTGCCTCCTTCTCAGTGCTTTCTCTGTGCTTCAATTAGTCGTCCACTTCTAGAAGCGGTCCCATTAGCGGCAGGAAATATTTCAGCAAAAACCTACAATTTCTCTAAGAAAGGACAACCCCTACATGTGACACGTATCCCACTGTGGGAAAGTTATTCCACCAATGCTTTATTTGCTTTCATCTGTTTCCACCTGCCAATAATGAATCCTTTACCAATTTGTTCCTTGAGCTTAAGCACCCAATCGAGCCCTGCATTTATGCAACCTGGAAATTTCCTCTGGTGTAATGGGTCTTTAAGTACCTCAACGATCAATGTCTCTGGCACCTGTTTCTTGGTTACTGTAGTTCCTCAGCTGTCTTTGTATACTCCCACCGAATTCCGACTCTTGGCCCTACCTTCCCGAACCTGTAGGGCAGTCTTTCTGCCGGTTCTTGTAGGCCTCACTTTAACAACCTCAGTGGCGGGTCTCAGACTCTCTGGTGGAGCTATAGGTCATGTTCTATGGGCATCCAATGACCTGCAACAAAAACTGCAGGAAGCACTCGATACCACTGCTGAGTCTCTGGGCTCCTTGCAGCGCCAGGTTACTTCATTGGCACACGTGGCTTTACAGAACCAAAGGGCAATTGATCTTCTCACTGCAGAAAAAGGGGGTACATGCCTATTCCTCAGAGAGGAATGTTGCTATTATGTTAATGAATCTGGGCTGATAGAAAAAAATGTTGTTAAATTGTAGGAATTATCGACCAAATTGCTCAAACCTAGCTCCTCCAATCCCATAACAGGGTTCTTCCAATCCTATCTTGCCATGTACTTACTACCTATCTTGGGGCCCCTTATTGGGATGCTCCCTTTTTGTGCTCTCTTGCCATGCATAATGAAGTTCCTTCAAACCCAACTGCAAAAAATTTTTAATCAAAATTTCAACCAGCTTTTGCTTAGGCACTACCAGCCTCTGAACATCTCCAAGAGAACAGTTCACTCAGTGATGAAGCTCACTACCAGGCACGATGGAATGCAACATACATCAGACAGCGGGAGGCAACGAGCTTGGAGAACCTCCTAATCTGCCATCCTGGATTCATGAGTCTTTATGACATTCTAAGCTTCGTCATGGCCCTTGGCCTCTTCTATGTCAGTCCCCCAACATGGAACTTCTGCCAAAAATTGACCTTTGCTTTAATTTTTATCTTCATTCGGTTTTTATTCGCTCTTATCTTCTTCAGGTGCTGGTGACGCCATGTCCAGGCAACGCTTCCAGTATTTCCTTGAGTCTCTGTTAAAGGACCAGTGGCTGATACCAACAATCTCCTCCATCCAGGACTGGTTTCATGCCATCGACAACTTGTGGCATCAGGAAACTTTCATAGACTTTATCCCTACTGAAGTAGCTATCTATACCACTGGGTTTTATTTCTGGCTGCCATGATATCCCAAGACCTGCCCCCCGAGCATTCGTCCACTTCCCTTTCTAGGCCCCACAGCACCCCTACACAGCAGGAATCAGCCAGAAATGAAAAACAACACCCCAATTTCTAAAAAAACAAAAAGGGAGGAATGTTAGGAAAAGTATAAATGGCAGCCATACCCCAGAGAAAAACCCCAACATGGCGCCTAAGGACTTCTTCTTCCTACCTTCTTCTTTTCTGCAGTGGCGTGAAAAGTCCCCGCCCTTGTTAACAATGCAGCCAGCGCCAATTTCAAATCTCGCTGGTGGGGAACCTTAGCCCCAATGAGAACTAATTCCTGGGCTCCGGAGCTGATATCTGAAAAAACTTATTCTCAGAACATGAGACCAAACCACAAACCCACAACCACACCCACAAAGGCACCTCCTTCCCCCAAGTAGGTCTGTGACTATTTGGAGTGTTCTCTGACTGCTGGGCCATACTATGTTCCTCCGAAATGGCCTGTCTTCTCTCAGATCTGGTCTCCTTGGCCAACTCTGTGAAGTTGACAGGAACCAGCGGTGAGCCACTACCTTCTTTCTCAGGAAAGACCCCTCTTCAGAGCTCTTCTGGCATTTGGACATCGTCAAATCAGTAGGTACCAAGAAAGACTGACCCTGTCCTTGGTAAATCCAAACAAGTGAGACAACTGGGACTGGGACTGGGACTGGCTCGGGGTGCCTGGCTTCCTGGATCCCAAGTTCAGAGAGTTCCAACACCAAGGAAGTGAGGTGAGGTCACTTCCTTCAGGAACTGAATGAGGTCACTGCCTTGGCAACCACTTTGTTTTAACAGTTGCTTCTTATGGTCCCTTTAGATGGAGGCTGCCCCTACTTCCTGTGACCCTTTCATAAGTTAGAATGAGATATAATCCATAGGCTCTCAGGAACAGCTCTCCATAAGGCCTGGTTTGGTCCGTCTTCTCTACATTAAGAAGACAGAGGCTGATTCAGACACCAAACTTCATCCTACCAGGTTGTTTTCCATGGAAGATGACTTTTGCTCTCTCAGGTCCTTCATAGCTGCCTACATCTTCTCCAGGGATCATTTCTGCACATACCTTTGAGGTTCTCATCAGGTGGAAGATCCCATACATTCCTGAATTGTAAGACCAACACTGTCACTGCTTTTCTGTAAAGTTAGATTGAGGAAAGAGTGTATGGTTAGTGTTAATAACATTTTCAATTTTGGTTAGGAACCATTCTGCTCGATGAACAATGGTATTGGGAACCTGCGATATTTATAAGAATATAGAGGTGAAATATATGAACGAAAAGAGAAATCTAAGTAAGAATTGAAGCCCAGAAGGTCATTGGGTCCTTGATTGAGATACTTAGCATTGAATTACGTTCTGCACAGATGTCTCAGATAAATCGATATACAATGGCATAGGACCTTGTACCTTGGATGATTGAATGTAGAAGAGAACATCCAGTCAAAAAGGGATAGTCGGTAGGATTAGGAAGACAGTAGGTAGGTTTAGGAAGAAGAGTGAATATAGGATTTGGACCAAAGTTTTTTAGCAATAGGGTTTCGGTTAGAGAGTGAATGTTAGTGATAGCACATGTGAAGATTCAGTCACAATGATGAACTGGGGAAAATATGTAGGAAAGCAGATATCAATAGACACATTACAAAATCATTCAAAGTGTAAAGTGAGTGACAGCTTTAGACATATTCAACAGGGTTGAGTTTGAATATATAATCTTTGGAAGAAACAAATATGTAGTCACCAATAGGATTTTCATTTGAGATCATTAGGCAACCTGGACATGGATATTTTTAGTAATCCATGTTCACTTTCCATTTAGGTATGGTACAATCATAAGTGTGAACTTTGCTTTTTGCTGTTCAGAATATTACTGTGATAAAATGTATATGTAGATCAGGTTACATGTATTTGTTCCACCATTTCTGGGAGCAATATTTTGAAGACGTATAAATTAGTATTGGGGGTACAAAGAGGTGTACCCTGTGTCTATGAATATAGAGATAATACATGAATAGACCATACTGTGAATAAATATTATAACTGGTTCCACTTTAAATAATGGATTGAATTGATATCTGTAACTAAGTAAGAAATCTTATATTGATATACAATCATTCTTTCCAACCACTTATACATTTAATGGTAATATTAGGGTTATGGTTTATCATGACGGGTGTTTTGCTTCAAATATGATAATGGAAATCGAAAATAATGTGTTTGTAAAGAAGTCTCATGAAAAGAGCAGTCAAGAAACATGGAAGAATACATGGGTATTGAAGCAGGAAGTGATTTGAAGTTAAACAAATGAGTATAAGTTTGCTAAATTGTGGATGAAATATGTATCCTATGATGTGCATAAACTGAAGAAATAGTAATGTTCCAGTGTTGAATAAAAATGAACGTCAAAATGCACATCATGTCCCATAGGAATCTACTTGCATTGATGTTAAACTCGGGTCAGTTACTGTAGAAATATTATGATTTGGCTTTTTTTTTTTGGTGTTATAATACAATTTATTTTAGTACTAGCATGCCACAGAATGTAGAGGAAGGAAAAATGGATTTTTAGTTATAGCACTAATGATCTAACATTTAATGACTATTTTGGGGAGTCTAGAAATTACATAAGGCTATGTAACATATTGTTTTTTATTTAACATTCAACAAAGCTTGGAATTTTGGTAATATTTCTACTTTTTTATTTTTTGTTTTTCAGTTGTTGATGGACCTTCATTTTGTTTATTTTTATGTGGTGCTGAGAATAGAACCCAGTGCCTCACACATGCTAGACAATCATGTTACCACTGAGCCATAAACCCAGCCCCTCCACTTTTTTCTTAACATCAAATATGCCTCTCCCTCTTCTTTACTCACTTTCTTCCTCATTTTCCCCCTTCTCTCTCTTCCTTTTTCATTTTCAATCCATATCAATTTTTCTCTCATGTCATTACAAACAGTATCTTGCTATGAAATTTAAATTTAAGACTGTTTTTTATAGTCATTCTTTTTTCTTGAGAAAACGTTAAAATTATAATCACCTGATAGATACATCACTATACATTTATTATATATATGTATCTATATTCATGCATATGCATTACATATATTATATATGTATATATACATTTATATTTAAAAGTACTTTGATTAGCCTGTTAGATATAATATAGACCATATCTTTCTTAATTCTCAAGTCTTCCAGAATTAACATCTTACAGTGAAAATCAATTACACATATTTAAGTAAACAGGTTTCTTTCTTATTTATCTATACTGATAATTTAAGGTTTTATATCACATTAAGCGATAATATGGCATAATATATCTTATGAATTAGAGAAAAATTTTTTAAAAAACCTATTATTTAAGGACCATATGCACTGACATTTTAAATGGCTTTCTCGTGATTTCAATTTCTATCAATTGTGTATTAATTGCCAAATATTTATTTTAGTACTTTTCATATTCATAATTGATATAAAGTCAATTGTTTAATTCTTCTTGTAAGTAGTTACTTATTACAGCAGGGACATTATTAATAATTCTAAATCTTTATAAGAAAAATTGTGCAAAGATATTTTCATGCAAAATTAAGAATAATTTCATGCTCTGAATGTTTGATTGTTAATACATATAACAAAAAGCTTTTGATGAGTCTCTTCCCCAGTAAAACATAAAATGCAAAGATATAGTTGGGTATGTATGTCCAAATAAAGATAAGGAGAAATACACATTATTAGCTAGAAACAATTAAATAAAAGAAGAAATGAAAAATCCAACACATTGTACGAACTTGTCAGATGAGGTAGTATTCTGGAAGAATAGCCTAAGGCTAGACCTGGTCCATGACAAAATATTAACTAAAAAAATGAAATATGAAAAATATAGGAAATGCTATGAATTTTTCATGAAGGTAGGTGAATTATCCTTTAATCTCAATTTATGTGCATTTTCAAAAGCCAAATTTCTGGTAAAATAAATTTGTGATAGTTACAACTACACAAAACAAAGTTTCTGCTAAGAAAAATGAATGCATCTCAACACTTTTTTAGCTGATTTCTTCCCACTGAATTTTAAACCTTTATTTATTTATTTATTTTTATTGGTTGTTCAAAACATTACAAAGTTCATGATATATCATCTTTGATACATTTTTCTCAATTGGATTATGAACTCCCATTTTTTTCCCCAAATAAGAATTGCAGAAATACATTGGTTACACATTCACATTTTTACATAATGGCATATTAGTGACTGTTGTATTCTTCTACATTTCCTATCCCCTACTATCCCCCCTCCCCTCCCCTCCCATCTTCCCTCTCTACCTCATGTGCTGTTGTTTAATTCTCTCCATTATTTCCCTCCCATTTCCCCTCACAACCTATTATGTGTAATTTTGTGTATCATTGAGGGTTTCCTACCATTTCCATATGCTTTCTGTTCTCTCTCCCTTTCTCTCCCCTCACTCATTTTGTATAATGTTAATCTTTTCCTCATGCTCTTTCTCCCTTTCTGTTCTTAGTTGCTCTCTTTATATCAAAGAAGACATTTGGCATTTGTTTTTTAAGGATTGGCTAGCTTCGCTTAGCATATTCTGCTCTAATGCCATACATTTCCCTGCAAATTCTATGATTTTGTAATTTTTTAGTGCTGCGTAATACTCCATTGTGTGTAGATTCCACATTTTTTTATCCATTCATCTATTGAAGGGCATCTAAGTTGGTTCCACAGTCTAGCTATTGTGAATTGTGCCGCTATGATCATTGATGTGGCAGTATCCCAATAGTACGCTGTTTTAAGATGCTCAGAGAATAGTCCAAGAAGGGTGATATCTTTGTCAAATGGTGGATCCATTCCCAGCTTTCCCAGGAATCTCCATACTGTTTTCCAAATTGGCTGCACCAATTTACAGTCCCACCAGCAGTGTACAAGTGTCCCCTTTTCCCCACATCCTCGCCAACACTTACTGTTGTTTGACTTCCTAATGGCTGCCGATCTTACTGGAGTGAGATGGTATCCTAGGGTGGTTTTGATTTGCATTTCTCTGACTGCTAGAGATTGTGAGCATTTTTTCATGTACTTGTTGATTGATTGTATGTCCTCCTCTGTGAAGTGTCTGTTCAGGTCCTTGGCTCATTTGTTGATTGGGTTATTTGTTATCTTATTTTTTAATTTTTTGAGTTCTTTGTATATTTTGGATATTAGGGCTTTATCTGAAGTGTGAGGGGTAAAAATTTGTTCCCAGGATGTAGGTTCTCTATTTACCTCTCTTATTGTTTTTCTTGCTGAGAAAAAAAAAAAAACTTTTTAGTTTAAGTAAGTCCCATTAATTTATTCTTGTTATTAACTCTTGGGCTATGGGTGTCCTATTAAGGAATTTGGAGCCCGACCCCACAGTATGTAGATCGTAGCCAACTTTTTCTTCTATCAGATGCAGTGTCTCTGATTTGATATCTAGCTCCTTGATCCACTTTGAGTTAACTTCCTTGCTTGGCGAGAGAAAGGGATTCAGTGTCATTTTGTTGCATATCGATTTTCAATTTTTCTAGCACCATTTGTTGAAGATGCTATCCTTCGTATATTGCAGGTTTTTAGCCCCTTTTATCAAATATAAGAAAGTTGTAATTTTGTGGATTGGTTTCTGTGTCCTCTATTCTGTTCCATTGGTCCACCTGCCTGTTTTGGTACCAGTAGCATGCTGTTTTTGTTACTATTGCTTTGTAGTACAGTTTGAACTCTGGTATCGCTATACCTCCAGATTCAAACTTCCTGCTTAGAATTGCTGTTGCTATTCTGGGTCTTTTGTTTTTCCATATGAATTTCATGATTGCTTTATCATTTCTACAAGAAATGTCGTTGGGATTTTGATTGGCATCAATTTAAACCTGTAGAGAATTTGGGTAATATCGCCATTTTGATGATGTTATTTCTGCCTATCTATGAATTGGGTATATTTTTCCATATTCTAAGATCTCTTCTATCTCTTTAAGGTTCTGTAGTTTTCATTTATAAATCTTTCACCTCTTTTGTTAGGTTGTTTCCCAACTATTTAATTGTTTTTCCAATTATCTTATTTTCTTTGAGGATATTTTGAATGGAGTGGTTTTCCTCATTTCCATTTCAGAAGTTTTGCTGCTGATATACAGCAATGCCTTTGATTTATGCGAGTTGATTGTATATCCTGCCACTTTGCTGAATTCATTTATTAACTCTAGCAGTTCCTCTGTAGACCCTTTTGGGTCTGTTAAATATATTATCATGTCATCCGCAAATAGCGATAATTTAAGTTCTACTTTTCCTAGTTTTATGCCTTTAATTTCTTTTGTCTGTCTAATTGCTATGCCTAGTATTTCAAGAACTAAATTAAATAGAAGTGGTGATAGAGGGCATCCCTCTTGTTCCAGATTTTCGAGGGCATGCCTTCAGCTTTTCTCAATTTAGGATGATGCCAGCCTGAGGTTTATCATATATAGCTTTTGCAATCTTGAGGTAAGTTCCTGTTATCCCTAGTTTTTCTAGTGTTTTCAACATAAAGGGATGTTGAACTTTGTCGAATGTTTTTTCTGAATCTATCGAGATGATCATATGGTTGTTGTCTTTAAGTCTATTGATGTGGTGAATAGCATTTATTGATTTCCGTATAATCAACCAGCCTTGAATCCCAGGGATGAATCCTACATGACCATGGTGCATAATTTTTTTGATATGCTTTTGTATTCGATTCACCAAGATTTTATTGAGAATTTTTGCATCCAAGTTTATTAGAGATATTGGTCTGTAGTTTTCTTTCTTTGAAGTGTCTTTGTCTGGTTTTGGGATCAGGGTGATATTGGCCTCATAGAATGAATTTGGAAGAGTTTCTTCTTTTTCTATTTTTTGAAATAGCTTGAAAAGTATTGGTATTAATTCCTTTTTGAAGGTTATGTAGATCTCTGCTCTATACCCATCCGGTCCATGGCTTTTTTTTGTTGGTAGTATTTTGATGGCTTCTTCAATTTCTTCCTTTGTTATTGTTCTGTTTAAATTGTGTCTGTCTTCCTGACTCAATCTGGGCAGATCGCATGACTTAAGAAGTTTATTGATATCTTCACTATCATCTATTTTATTGGAACATAGGTTTTCCATATACTTTCTAATTATCTTCTTATTTCTGTAGTGTCTGTTGTGATATTGCCTTTTTCATCCCGTATGTTGGTAATTTGAGTTCTCTCTTTTCTTCTCTTCCTTAGCATGGCTAAGGGTCTATAAATCTTATTTATTTTTTCAAAGAACCAACTTTATTTTTATCAATATTTTCAATGTTTTTTTTTGTTTCAATTTCCTTGATTTCTGCTCTAATTTTAATTATTTCTTGTCTTCTACTACATTTGCTGTTGTTTTGCTCTTCCATTTCTAGGTTTTTGAGGTGTAGTGTGAGTTCATTTATTTGCTGTTTTTTTCTTTTTTTTTTTTTTTGAGGAAAGAACTCCAAGAAATGAATTTCCCTCTTAAAACTGCTTTCATTTTGTCCCATAGATTCCAGTATGTTGTGTCTGTATTGTCATTTGTCTCTATGAATTTTTTTTATCTCCTCCTTTATGTCTTCTGTAAACCTTTTATCATTCAGTAGCATGTTGTTCATTTTCCATGTGATGTAGGATTTTTCCTTCCTTCTTTTATGATTGATTTCCAGATTCATTCCATTATGGTCAGATATGGTGCATGGTATTATCTCCACGACTTTATATTTACTAATAATTGCCCTATGGCATAATATATGGTCTACCTTTGAGTAGGATCCATGTGCTACTGAGAAGAACGTGTATCCACTTTTTGATGGTTGATATATTCTACATATGTCGGTGAAGTCTAGGTTACTGATTTTGCTGTTGAATTCTATAGTTTCTTTATTCAGTTTTTGTCTAGAGGATCTGTCTAATGGCTAGAGCGGTGTGTTGAAGTCACCCATAATTATTGTGTTGTAGTTTATTTGACTCTTGAACTTGAGGCGAGTTTGTTTTATGAGTGTTTCAGCTCAACTGTTTGGTGCATACAAATTGATAATGGTTATGCATTGTTGGTGCAAGGTTCCTTTTAACAGTATATAGTGTCCTTCTTTATCCCTTTTGATTAACGTAGGGTTGAAGTTGATTTTATTCGATATGAGTATGGCCACTCCTGCTTGCTTCCGAGGGTCATGTGAGTGGTATGATTTTTCCCAAACTTTTAATTTCAGCCTCTGTATGTCTTTACCTATCATATGAGTCTCCTGAAGGCAGCATATTGTTGGATTTTTTTCTTTTTTGATCAAGGTTACTAGCTTATGTCTCTTGATTGGTGAGTTTAGGCCATTAACATTTAAGGTTACAATTGAAATATGATTTGTACTTCCAGTCATGTTTATTTATTTATTTATTTATTTATTTTGGTTAGTTTTTACTTTTTGGTTATTTTCCTCTCCCTTTACTGAGATACCTCCCGCTGCTAGTTTCAGGCATTACTTTTCAAATCCTCTTCTTATAGTATTTTGCTCAAAATGCTTTGCACTGCTGGTGTTCTGGCTGTGAATTCTTTTAGCTTTTGTTTATCGTGAAAGACTTAAATTTCATTGTCAAATCTGAAGCTTAATTTTGCTGGATACAGTATTCTTGGTTGGAATCCATTATTTTTGAGCGTTTGAAATACTTTTTTCCAGGATCTTCTTGCTTTCAAAGTTTGTGATAAAAAATCAGTAGTTAACTTTATTGGTTTACCCCTGAATGTAATCTGCCTACTTTCTCTCGTAGCTTTTAATATTCTCTCTTTGTTCTGTATGTCCTTGTTCTGGCTATATTCATAATTATTTGTCTTGGAGTTGGTCTATTATGGTTTTGAATGCTTGGGGTCCTGTAGGCTTCCAGGATTTGGCAATTCATTCCATCTTTCATCTCTGGGAAATTTTCCAGAAATATTTCATTTAATATGTTGTCCATTCCTTTGGTTTGAATCTCTATGCCTTCTTCTATCCAGATGACACTCAAATTTGTTTTTTTTATGACATCCCATATCTCTTGAATAGATTGCTCATGGGATTTAAGCATCTTTTCTGTGTTTACTCTATTCTTTTCAAGTTGATAAACTTTGTCTTCATTATCTGATGTTCTAACTTCTAATTGATCTAGTCTATTTGTAATATTCTTCGTTTGAGTTTTTAATTTGGTTTATAGTTTTCTGCATTTCTAGGATTACTGTTTGATATTTCTTTTTAAGATCTCTATCTCCTGGTAAAGCTCGTTCTTTGCCATTTGAATTTGTTTGTTTATTTGATTTTCAAAATATACTTTTATTGCTTGGACTTGCTGCCTCATGTCTTCTCTAATATTCCTTTCCATCTGAGTTAGGTATGCCTTGAGTTTTTTCCCTATCCCTATTTCTGATGCTTCTCGGTCTTCCTGTAGAATTTTTTTCCCTTGTTTTTTCATGATGTTCACAGTACTTTTCAGCTCTATTGATTGCTGTGTTTCTGCTCTCTTCAATAGATTTTTTTGGTTTTGTATATCTCTGTTGTCTCTCTTTTGTGTTTGTAGACTATGCCTGCAAAAGTGGATTCCGCTTGGAAGGAATTCCGACAGCTGAGCTCCAGTGATGTCACCTGTCTGCTATGGCGGGCCCCAGGCTCCTTGCCGGGGTTTTTGAATGGGGGAGTGGGACTGGACTGTCTCTGGTTGGTTTCACCTCTCGGTCGCTGGCGGGCAGGCGGTCTCCAGCCATCCAGTCGTGCAATCAGCGAATGGGCTGTCACCGGCGGACGGGTGATCTCTAGCTGCCCAATTGCGCAGGCAGCCAGCGGGTGATTGGTTGCTGGTGGGCAGGCGTTCTCCAGCCGCCTAGTCAAGTGGGTCTGTCCTCTAGTCCCCTGGTTTCCTCTGCGAGTCCTGATTTCCCCTGCTACACCAGATTTCCCCTGAGTGATGCCTCTTGGCAGATCAAACTGTACTCTTTGCCTGCCGTTTCTTGGGTGTGGAGGGTGTCTATTGGGAACCCTGGCACTCTATTGTTTTGAAATTTTCAGCTTGCCCCACCCATTCCGCTGGCTAGACAAGTTTCGTTTTCACCGGTGATGGGAGGCGAAGTTGAAGGTCAGGTGCCACTAGTTTTCCCCCCGTCTTTGTGAAGGCTTTCTCTGGTAATCCCTCCCCCGGAAAGCCTAAGAGAGAATTTTTGCAAATTACCTGCTGTATGGGAGATAAGCTGAGTAACACACACCTGTTTTGTTGTTGCAATCTGTCAGAGAGTGGCGGTGGATACTTCAGCTCTCCAAGATGGTGGCCGTTGGTTTCCTCGATGGAGTTTCGGTTGTGGGGGATAGAACTGTAGCGCTTTCTTCCCCATCTGAAATCCCGAGCTCAGCCCCGGGCTCAGTGGCGGGTGAGCCAGCCGGATTCCACAGAATTTGCAGCAACGTTTCTCCCTGCATGCCGGTCGCTTCTCGGTGGAGGCCCGCCGTCTGTAGCCATGGCACGGGCCGCACGGATCAGTCACCCCAGATCTTTGGTCGCATAGTTGGCTCTTGTTTGAGACCAATTACCGGACCTGGGTGGTGGAAATCATTCTTCTAGGTTCCAGGCACACCCATTTTTCTGTAAGATCCTAACACGATACTTTTTCGTCATTCTAACTCCTTATTCACATATGAAGTGGCGCAGTACAAAGGGTGTGATGCACTCTATTCATGGCCATCTTGCAATGTCAAAATATTAGGATTTCTATGCACCATTTACTGAAGATAGTTTTCAGTACTAGTAAACCAAAATGTATTTCGGGTGGATGAATATTTCTGAGAATAATCTTTTGAAAAGTAGATTATAAATCCACATACATGAATATGAATGAAATTTGGGAGTGCATAATAAGACACATATATTTCATATTTTGAAAAATCTGGAGGATATATATATATATATATATATATATATATATATATATATATATACACAGACACACACAGAGAGACATTAAAAAGTAGCATTATATATGCCAATCGAAATTCATCATGAAATACATATCATCCACAGATTCAAAAATATTCATTTTACTGAACATGGATTTATGTATAATGCTATTCAAATAGGAGGATCACCCATAGGTTGAATTCTAAGTTCCAACAGCTTTTAGAAGGAGTGATATCTTCTCAGTTCCAACAGCTTTTAGAAGGAGTGATATCTTCTCACAATTTCTATATGCCAAGTCAGCCACCTCACCAAAAATATACGTGTGATACCAGGTATGATTCTATATGTGCATATAAAATTACATGTGCTAAACAGGCTACAGAGAAAGGGAGACAGGAATTCACATATTTGTTAACTTTAAAAAAAACATGGAGAATTCTTTCAACCAAATAATTGACTAGATTCATAACTCCTACCCTATATAATGCAAAAGGCAAGTCCAACTATACAAGATGCCTCCTCTGAACTGCTTGTATTTCAATTCTGTTTGGGTAATTATTCTCCATCATATTATGGTTAGTAGTCAGAGTTTAGTAGCGTAGGGGTTAGTGTGAGGGATTCACTATTTTGACTGGAAAATTGTAAAATGAATCCAATGTGTATGCAAATATGTGCTACAAAAAATTGTTCCCACTGTCATCCAGAACAATGGCTTGACATTACCTACTCCCCAAGTAAGACAAAATTAGAGGAGAAGAGTTAGAAAATCTGTGAATACATATCTGGAATGGAATATGCTAAGGAGTTTCCAAAAGTAAGGGACAGGGTAAACACTCCACACACTGGAGCTCTTCTGGCCTAAAGACTTCTTGTGGAACTGCCTCTGAGGTTGGGCACTTGAAACATATGTTGTTGTCAAGTGCTTTAGCTTCGTTTCTAGTGAGACCAATAAAGGTGGGTCTGCATCTATGTGATCTGGAGGACATTGTTTCTTATTTTCCACTGAACATGAGCCGCAGTGCTGAATTTGCTATTTGTAGCTAAACTGTGGCCACTGGGTCTAAGTGTCTCCCCGTGTGGACTGTGAAGCCATTTTGTGATCCTAAAATTTTCATGGTGTTTCTTGCGGCTTCACTGGGAGTTTGGTATTTGCTTCACAAAATACAAAGAGGTCAACTGGGACACAGTGCTGGAGGGAGTTCTGTCACTTGTGGTGGGTCAGTTTCTCTAGGACAATGCACGAACCATGCTTCTATCCCACATAGCTTGCCCCATTGACCATAGCAACTTGATTCTGAAACTTGCCCTGAGACTTCTCAATATTACAAGATGCCTTTACATAGAAGGGACTGCTTGCTGCACCATTTCAGTCACAAGACACTTGGAAGCTAATGGCAGATCCACATGGCCCCACCACAAATGTTTTATCACACACCTGCCCACTACTGCTCTAGGCCCAGTACTCAGCAGCCTCCAATTTATTGGCATCTCTGTTCTACACCATTTTCATGAAACGCAGTCAATCAAGGCACTGTCTGGTATACTCATGATCAGCAACAGGACATCCAAAGGTTCTCCAGTGCCACCTGGTAATGGGAATTTCAAAAATTTCTTGGTATTGATCTAGCCATTTTTGAAAGATCAAGTTGGATGCACTGTGCGTTTCAAATCAATCCAGAACCAATAAATTTTGAGGAAGCTCATGTCAATAAAAGACAATGGAGAATTCTCACAGGCAAGGCTTCCCAAAGAGTGGCTAAATGGTCACGTGAATCCAGGCCCATTGATGTCTACAATGTAAGGTCCATGTGTGTTTTGACTCTCAACTATGGCTGCCAAGTCTTTCAGAATAAAATCATGTGATATCTTGGCTGTGATTCCCAGTGCTTTGTGGAAATACAACCTGGGCATACATCTCAGTTTCCAAGGGTGACTCTCATGCGTAGTCTCTTAACATCCCAACACAATTCATGGCAATACTTCTCTGAGGTCAGTTCCAGAACTCAGTCTCTTAGGGGAATCACACCAGAGATCATGTCAAGGTGGACCCAGTCATCTCTTCCAACCACCACACAAATGACCACAATTAAAACCAACACACTCCCACATGGTCCTCATGATATTTCATATAATCACTCTTCATAACCTCTAGTTGGATGTTTCGATGAGGGGCGCAGACCAAGACAGTCTCCAAAATAATCTCCCTTGCCCCTAATTTGCCTAAAATCAGGGTGGCTTGGACACCCTTCCTGTGAACCTGGTGTGATCACATAGGCCTGCTGTTAATACTTCTCTGCTTCTCCAATTTGAGGACTACTGTGGGGTTTAGATTCTTTGTCTGAATTGGAGACATGAGGAAACCCAAGCACCTATGGGCTAGCCTCTGCAGGGCTTTGAAGAAATTATTTGACCCAAAGCATTCCTATTCTAACTTGATGTAGGTCTGGAAACTCACAAAGGAAGGGGAGAGACTTCATACAGAATGACTGCTCTTTTGGCTATTTTGGTTTTGGATGCACACATGGAATCTTTCTTTAGATCCATCAGGTGCTGAGAATCTAAGCCTAAGCCTCACACAGGGCCAAAAGGCTGATTCAGACACATCCTTTCCAAAGGAATTAAGCAATAAGCTTCAGGTGATGCCCATTCATTTCCATGTGAAAACAGTTTTTTTCAGGCATCAAAAAGGGGTGGCCTGAGGCAAAGACCTTTCAGACATTGAGGGCAGCAGAACAATTGATAATTAAAAGGCCCAAAGGTTTTCTCCACTGAGACTATCCTGATCACACTGGCATCAGAGTTTTCTGAGATGCTCGCCATTCCCTTCAGCTATCCAGTACATGACGATCTCACAGGGCTTGGAAGTGGTACATATATTGGACACAAAACCATGAGCCTATTCTGGAGAGTGGCCAGAATTCAGGAAGAAAGCAGAAACTTTGAAAGATAGCAAGTGTTGCCCATTGATAAGGCAAGCTGAAATCCATTCATAAATTGGGCAGGATGAATGCTGGGAAGCTTTCAACTAGACAGGACATATCAATTGATGCATTCTCTTTTCTAATGTCTACAACCATGGACACCGTGGGATACACAGACATGGAAACACTCGCCTTGTCAAACGACTTACTCGAAACTGTCTACACCAAACCAAACATACCGACTTTCCTACCTATTCTGAGAACATGAGACAAATCCACAAACTCACACCCACACCCACAAAGGCACCTCCTTCCCCAAAGTAGGTCTGTGACTATCCAGAGTTTCTCTGATTGTGGGCCATATTTTCTTCCCCGAAAATGGCCTGTCCTGTCTCAGATCTGGTCTCTTTGGTCAACATTGTGAAGTACTGAGGAGCCAGCGGTGATCCAATACCTGCTTTCTCGGTAAAGGCGACTTTTCAGAGCTTTCTGGCATTTGGCCATCCTCACATCAGTATGTACCAAGAAAGACTAAATCTGTCCTTGGTAAATCCAAGAAATTGAGACCCCTGGGAGTGGGACTGGGAGTGGATTTGGGTGACTGGCTTCCTGGATCCCAAGTTCAGAGAGTTCTGTCACTAAGGATGTTAGGTGAGGTCACTTCCTTCAGGAATTGAATCAGGTCACTGCCTTGGCAACCACGTTGTCCTAACAGTTGTTTCAAAGGGTCCCATGAAATTGAGGCTGCCCCTACTTCCTGTGACACTTTCACAACTTAGAATGGTATATCAACCATAGGCACCCGGGAACAGCTCTCAACACAGGCCTGGTTTGGTCCTTCTTCTCTAAATTAAGAAGACAGAGGCTGATTCAGACACATTCCTTCATCCTGACCAGGTTTTTTACAATGGAAGATGACTTTTGCTCTCTCAGTTCCTACATAGCTGCCTACAACTTCTGCAGGGATCATTTTTGCATGGACCTTTGAGTTTCTCAGTAGTTGGAATGAATCCTACATTTTTGTATTGTAAGACCATCTCTGTCCCTGCTCTTCTGTAAAGTTAGATTGAGGCAACAGTGAATAGTTAGGGTTAATAACAGGTTTGATTTGGGTTAGGAATCATTCAGCTGGATGAAAAATGGTATTGATAACTTGCGATAATTACAAGAATATATAGGTAAAATATAAGTATGAAAACAGAAATCTAGGTAAGATTTAAAACCCAGAAGTGTATTAGGACCTTGATTGTGATACTTAGCTTTGATATATTTTCTGCACAGATGTCTCAGGTACATCGATATAAAATTGCATTGGACCTTGTGCCTTGGATGATTGATTGTCAAAGATAACATCCAGTCAAAAAGTGATAGTCGGTAAGATTAAGAAGATAGTCGGTAGTTTAGAAAGGATAGTGAGTATAGAATTTGCATCAAAAGTTCTTTAGCTATAGCTTTTCGGGTATAGAGTAAATGTAAATGTCAGCACATGTGAAGAGTCAGTCACAAAGATGAACTGGGAAAAGTATGTAGGAAAATAGATATCAATAGAGACATTAGGAAATCTGGCAAAGCATAGTCGTTAGTGAAAAGTTAGTAAAATAGGTAGTTGTCTCTTCATGTTTTTCTGTATACTTAACTTCCCTCCCTGCCCTCCCTAAGGAAAGTATATAAGCCCTGTTTAAGCTGTTCTCAGGACTCTCTGCTATATTTAAGTGAGCTCTGAGCCCCAGCATGCTGGACCCCCAATAAACCCTTTGCTTTTGCATGAGACAGTCTCTTGGAGGTCTCTTCGCCTGACACTCGTCTGACCTTTACATATGGAGGTTCCACCGAGTTCTGGGAGCAGCGGACGAGAGACCCCAACAGGCTCCTCTCGGGATTCGTAAGGCGCCTCTTTCTGGTGTCAGGTTTCAGGTTAGGTCTTGGCAAAATGGCTGTCAATAAAGAGCGTGAGCTCTCTCTCACGGTGGCTGACAGATGTGTCACAGAGCCACAGGCAACCACCCTGAGGGACACCCCAGAGGACTCTGAAAATCGAGGAACAATAGTCTCCTTAACTCAGTGATATTTTGTTTCAGATTCGGTATTGCCAGCCCATCAGGTATTGCCGGCTACTCAGTCCTCGTCTCAGTGTTGGACGTCCATTGCCTGTCTTTATTGTCTTGTCTTATCTGTGTCATGTGTCGTTGCTTTTACTGTTTGTGCATTTTTCATTATGGGAAAGAGCACTTCAATGCCTCTGTCCCTGACCCTTGATCACTGGACCAAATTCCGCTTAAGGGCTCAGAATCTTTCTTTTTCAGTAAACCGCTGGACCTGGCAGACTCTCTGTGCCTCAGAATGGCCCACCTTTGGATTCGGATGGCCCTTAGAAGAATTTTTCTACTTCTCAGTAATTTAAAAAGTCAGAGATATTGTCTTTCAGGAAGGGCCACATAGCCATCCAGATCAAAAGCCATATATCTTAACCCGGCATTACCTCTGCAAATCTCCTCCATGGGTGAAGCCTTTCTTTGCCCCTGCCCCCGCTCCTAATCTTTCCCCCATGATCTCTCAAACCCTCTGCTCCTCCTCCTCCTCCACTCTCTTTTCTGCCTAAGTCACAAGATTTAACTCTACTGGACTCTCATCCCTCTCTTTATCCCTTGCCCTGGTCTCCCAACCCCCAACACCCTCTAAGTGATTCCCCTGCTGCTGACTCAGCCTCTCCGCCATTGGAGGAAGCAAAGCCAGCCCAGCACCCTCCAGAAAACTCCCCCGTGGCACACACAGCCCCTCCTCCCCTGGAGGAACCTGGCCCGGCTAAAGGAACTCACCGGCAATGAATGATTGAAAACCCTGGAACTCCCGTGATGCTCCCCCCTCCGTCCCTATGTGCCAATGATTGAATGATGGTCATGGGGAAAAAATGCAAGCCTACCAGTATT